>NC_068987.1:43039188-43044476 GCF_001194135.2 Octopus bimaculoides
CTTGGAGGTGCCAGATCATTAAGCTTCTGGGGAAAAAGCTAGCGAATGTATACACAGACGGAAACAAACAAGACAAGCTGAAATAACAGTACGTATACAACAAAAGACATAAGTACAACAGAAAAGGAATTATGCATATATAACAGAACAAAGCTTTTCGGCTATACAACAGAAGAAAAGGAATGATTATAAATATATACCACAAATAAAGACACACGCACGCACGCACGCACGCACACACGCACTCACACACACACACACACACACACACACATATATAGTGCCTCAGTACGGCCGAAGCTCTCGAGTTGAAACTAGTAAGATAGAAACAAAAAATATATATACTCACACGCACGCAAATACATAGATACACAAATGTATAGACATGTACGGCAGAATAAAATAGCTTAACTATGCTAACTAAAAATTTGGTAGTACTTCGCTTTCAGAAAAAAGAAAATATTTTAGGTAGACAACAATTTACCTGGAGATTATATGGAGGGCTGCATCAGGTAACATTCCTATTTCTATTTTTTCTGTTAGTATGAGTAATTTTGATGGTTATGCTTTACGGATTCGGCTTGGTACACTGAGTGTTCATTTTAGGAATATGGATATAATTTTTGTGGTGTGGTAAGTGTATTGCTTAGTTTGGTATTCCTTGTATTTTGATTTCCACCGTTATTATGGCTCACTTGTTTTTGACCTTATAATTATTGATATCAGAATTGTAATCGCTATTATTAGTTCTGCCTAGATTATTAATATGGGTATTATTCTTATTGTCATTATCTTTAACCTTTTCCTTATCATCCTTATTAGTGCTCTCATTGTTGTTACGCTTATTCAAAGCGTTACTATTGGTATTCCGTTCATTACGGCTAGTAGTACAGGAACGGTTATTATCAATACTATTTTTTCTGTCATGAAATTCTTTAATTTTTTTTTAAAGTTCGGAACTTTAGAGCGGTTCATGTCACTAGATAAGGTATTTGTATGCCTCGGTGTACAAGATTTTCCTGTTGATTTATCTGCACTTTCATTATACGAATATTTCGTGTAATTTTGGGGCTTGGGATTAGCAATCTTATCCTTATAGACGTATCTAATAAGTGCATCATTTTAATACCAGGCTATGTTGTTAAATATTTTCCTCCTCGCAGATTATTTAGATACTTGAACAGAGACACTTTCACGATTTCATTGATCATTGATTTATGTTGGATTTTGTGTAGAATTTTGCTCATGGTAAGGATAGAACAATCCAGAAGAGATGTCAATGTTTATTGCTTTATTTGTAATAATGAAATTACAAATAATGCACAATATAAAAATTCCCGGCATCTATAGTTTGTAAGGAAACCCTAGGGCAACGGTTCTCAACCATTTTTTGCCTATGGACCCATTCGATTCCTACTTTACTCTCCTCGAACTCCATAACCATTCTATGTACATAGAAAAATTCCTACTGTATTTTTATAATTAAATATTAGGAATTGTATTAAAAAAAAACTAAAATATCTTGTTTATTGTAAAAGTATAAGCAATTTACTGCACATAAATTTTAACAATAAAATCTTATATGGATTCCCAAGGGCCACATAGATCCCGATTGAAAACCACTGCCCAAGGGGAAGAATAATCTCTTAACAGGAATTATAGGCTTGTGATCGCTAAACCTTTCAAAGAGTGTTTTATGATTTGTTTAATCTCTTCTGAAATTTAACAGAAAGAAATAAATGAAGACCTGTAGCAATTTTTATACAAGGATTACATGGGGCATGAAATGTATTTCAAGGGTTTGAAATGTACCCTACTTTACAATTTTAGTTTGCCGAGAATTCCTATATCTCCCTGAAGATTTGATTATCATGGATCTCAACTTGCCAGGAAGTGACCCACACACTTTTGTTTCAAGACCATCCTCTGCAGCACTTCTGCAATGAGATAGGTAGTATCAGTGACAAACATATATAAGGCACTGACAAATCCTATGAAGGGCGAAACGCATCTATTATTCACGTGGGTTACTACAGCGATGATGTTTGTCTCACCCCGATATATATTGTATTTTCAACACAAAATGTCTAGGAAAAGATTTTATTTCAGATAAAATACCACGGTATCATGCCTTTCAATGGTGTATATGCATTTAAAATGATACACAGATGGCGATAACTCATTCTTGTTAATATTATTAATACGTATATGAACGAAAATACTCTCCGCGCATTCAGTGCATTTATTATTATTGTGATTATATTAATATAAATAAAAAGACATAGATAAACGGAGCTCGTGATCCGTGTTATTATCATGAATGTACTATTGACAAAAATAATACCAAGTTATTACCGTCAATAATACATTTATAATAGGTCTCAACTGTAATGAATGGCATATAAACACATAATTGAAACCAAGCTTCATTATTCAGTGACTGAGGAAAAATAATGTTAAAATTAGGCAATTTTGTTTATTCTTTATCAAGTTAATTCTTATTATAGAAATGTCATCATAAATCAGAGTTTTAAAAGGGAAAGGAAAGGATTGAATGAGATCAAATTTCATTTGAACGGCAACAAACGCATTTTGCTTTCCTTTTTTTTTTTTTGTCTATGTCAAGTGATTCCTTCCAGATAAACTAGCCTGGACGAACTTGAAACACACACAGACATGCGCGCGAGTCATCCATCACTCGGACAATGATGACAAATAAACCAAATTAATCTTTTTACCTGTCATATGACGGGTAGCTTTGCCATCATAGGTAATATCAGAAAATATGGCATACGTACAATAATTATAGTTTAATTTTCATCAAATTTCTTGGTGCTTATACAAAATGATGGAATGAATAGCAATTCTCTAAAGAAAAATGTTTAGCATCTTAAAACAGAATTAATCAAAACAAATTTCTCGATTGTATAACTCCTCCCATAACTACTCAGTCAATTTGCTCCCTCTCCTCTTCGTCTACCTCTATGATTCTGCTTCACTGCATGCAGTGTTCCTTTTTTTATTGCCTGCCACGACGTCTGGGCTATGCACCCATCTTGCGCCTCTAACGTTAACTCTGACTGTATCTATCTTTGGCTCTCTCACTTCCTCTCTCAATATGCTATAAGTGTGACTGGAGAAACCAGACAATCAACCAACCATCGGCTGTTATTATAAAACATTTGTTTGACTGTGTCATTGGAATATGAGAAAGAGAGATTATCTTGCACTGTCTGGGTTAATGAAGATGGGGAGGACAAAAATTCCAAGAGAATTTTCAAAATATGATTTCAGTCATAAATTTCCTGTCCTTTAATGGATCATAAAATTAAAATGATGAAAAACAAATGAGTGGCTGATTACTTTGAAATAGATGTAAAAGAAAAAGAGTTATTGTTTTCTATGTCGTCTAATAACTAAACTTCTACATTGATGGCGTTTCTACTCTTTGTTTTATTTCAGGTGTAAAACATTCAGATGTAGGTTGTGGAGCCCCAACCAAAAACTTATTACGCAAGCGCAGTATTCATCACAAGCCATGTATTGCCAACAGGCAGAACTTGGTAATACTATCATCGCATAAATCATCTTTTGGTCTTTCGGTACCAAAGAAATGTCGAGACCTGACATTTCTTTGATAGAAAATTTTACAACGCATACCGGTATTACCGTCTTTCTTAGAGAGTGAGGACGAGCTGAAAATTTCATGAGAATTTTGGAAGGGATTAGTCAATGTGGTAGCATTGTGAATGATTATTTGGAGTTTAGGCTTCTCAAATTAAAAAAAAAGTTCGTTACTATTTGGTTATCAAACGAGGTCATTTAGCTACTGTATCATCCGATTAAATGACGAATGTTAATCCACCAACACCTAGCCATTTCTATATTATATCACATGAGATGGAGATTTTTGTTCAGGGTCGTGTACATTTGCTCTTCTTCGGCCGTACCATTGACAGTGAACACCATAACTCTTCGCAAACAACTTGAACTCTGTATTCACCAGTTATAGACCATAAGCTATCTGCAACGTTCCCACTTGTCAGCATTCCTTCTTTAGTATCGTTATAATTCTTCGGCTAATAGTACTGGAAATTCCCCTGTTTTGCCGCCAGTTACGGTAGACAACTTTCAAGATAACGTCGCTTGAGCTTGCATATTTCACACATAGTGCAACTGTTCATCGCTTCTGTATCTTCTGCTGTTAGCTGCAGCAGGTTGTCTACCATCTGCGATACAACACCAGCCTTGAACAGTCGAGCAAAATGTTGCAGAAAAGTCGCACGCGTCTAGTTGGAACTCAGTAGCACACACCCATCCCAGTCTGTCATTGTGGTATTGTTACCACATTGCGCTATTGTTACCACATTGCGCTATTGTTACCACATTGCGCCCTCGCTATTCGGCCCATTGGATAGCTTTTATTCCTCTGTTTTAACGTACGTTGCCTACTCTGACAATGCAACCATCATGTTTCATTTTGAAGAAATGATATCGGGGTCCATTCTCACCTCTAGCTCGTTAATCGCGATGCCTTTACTAAGTATCTCTCCTTAACTGCTTCTCTCTCTCTCTCTCTCTCTTGCTCACTTTTTACTAAGCACTATCGATTCTAATCAAATCCTCTTCTTCAAGGTGTCTCACACTGGTTGTTAACAATGGCTCTGTGAACATTTTTTAAAGTAAAACAGATGCTAAATGTCAGGGTAATGAGTGAAAGACTGCAAAAAAGGGAAATATTAAATAAAATTCGTGTGGGAAGTAAATTGGTGTAATGTGAGGAAAGACGAGATTTTATAGTGAGAAGGGAGAGAAGTTGCGGCGCTTCCGACGGAATCCTTCTTCACAAAGAAATGAGATAACTGCTACGTGATCACTCGATCTACTAGAAAACGCAACCAAATCTTTCTCATATTCCACCCAACTGTCTTTAAAAAAAGAACGAACGATACAATGTAAGTTCGGGGAAAAACTATTGCTTGAGGGGACGGAATGGTCGCGTTGAGAATCGAATCTACTACTACTACTACTACTACTACTACTACTACTACTGCTACTGCTACTGGTGCTGCCGCTGCCGCTGCCGCAGACTGACCGATTATATCTGAGAAAGACGGTAATGTGTATCACAGAAAAATGTTATAAGTAGTTTTGAATGCTCACAGTTGTAAACCCCTATGATCCAATGATTAAAGCACTGGCCTCCGAACAAGAGGATTGCGGAACCTAGTCCTGTTAGAGGTAACTGGAACATTAGAAATTCTCACCTTAGTTTATCTCAATAGTCA
>NC_068987.1:43045176-43048502 GCF_001194135.2 Octopus bimaculoides
TACTACTGCTGCTGCTACTGCTGCTACTACTACTACTACTACTACTACTGCTGCTGCTACTGCTGCTGCTACTGCTGCTGCTGCTGCTTCTACTACTACTACTACTACTACTGCTGCTGCTGCTGCTGCTACTGCTGCTGCTACTGCTGCTGCTACTGCTGCTGCTGCTGCTGCTACTACTGCTACTACTACTACTACTACTACTACTACTACTACTACTACTACTACTACTGTTACTGCTGCTGTTGCTTCGTTTTCATGCTATAGTTGTAAGGTGTGATGTGCGAGAGATTTGGCTGCTGTTTCTAGCAAGTTCCTACGACAACGGAGAATCACATTGACTGGTTGCTGTTGCTCTTGTCTTTTGTTATTGTTGCTCTACCTGATCCAATGTACTCCACACACACACACACACACACACACCACCACCACCACCACCACCACCACCAAAACCACCATCGCCACCACCACCACCAGGGGTTGTAAATAATTTATTGGAACCTTTCCAATCGATAATTTTCCTAGCGATCAGTTAATTTTAATTGGAATACAAGCCAATCAGTTATTGCATTTAATTGCAACTAATTGTCAATTATTATGCCGAACGTAAAAATACCATTTATTTTGGAGTGTTAGCTTCGATTTAGATAAGAACCAAAATGATAGGAAATTAAGTTTCAAAAACTTTATTATCAGAAAACGCTCAAAGTTCAGTTTTATTGATTTAGAATAGGGAACAAACATGTATACTCTACATTGAACAGTAGTTGAAAAACAAATAAACTAAAAGTCTTTAACTGAAAGAGTTTTTCAAACGAGTAGCACAATTAAAATGTTCTAATATAGCAAAAGATCATGAACGATTGCAGATTTCTGAAACTAGTTCTTTATCCCAGAAAGCGCGATTGACTTTTAGAAATAATTGTATTTCTAAATTCATTGGTGTTAAGTATTGCCGAAAATCATTAAAAGCGAAACCTGTTGAGCTAAAAAAATCTACAGTTCAGATAATGATGAGAAGTTTTATCTTTTTTGTGTGTTTTCAAACAAATTGAAGCAAAATCATCTTCTGCAGGTAAATCAGACTGTTGTGATGTGTCTGTCACCACTTTCAGCTGATGTAGATCAGCCACTTCATTTGCAGTAAGATCTGCTTCTGCATGTTGTAAAGTTTTCAGAACTCCACTATCAGAATTTGGGCTCTGCACAATGGCTGCCGATGGAAGCAAATATTTAAAAAAAACTCCTTGTAAGGATACAATGCGAGAATTTCGTCAAAAGAATTCGAGCATCTCCCAAATCTATTTCTGTTCTTTGCAAGGCGACTGTTGTCTTTCCTTAATTGTCTTTTAGAGTCTTTAGATCATTACGATCTCATGGAGTCAACAGATAATCAACCAGCTTTGGATCGCCTTGAAAAGAGTCTAAATACCGTTTGAGTTGGATGTACCTCTCAATCATTTCATAAGTACTGGACCAACGGGTTTTTATTTCTTTGTCTAGGATGCAAAGGCGATTTTTCCCCGAAGTTTACCCGCAAATTTCGATGATTTTAGCTTACCCATCAACAAATTAATTTTCTCAAGAAGTTCCTGCTTGTCGAGATAAGCAGAAACAGCTAGACTGAATTTATGAGAGGCACATCCAATCAATGGTATTCTTCACAAATTCGCTATAGATTTGTTCACTTCAGTATTATTTCCGGTGATAGCTACGACATTTTCTAAATTTTTTGTTATAGATACTTAACACATACTCTATAAATTCGACATAATCAGGAGCAGTGAATGACTTTACCATTAGGCGAAAGTGCCAGCAAACAGTACTATAGTCATTTTGATAATTGCACATATACGATGAAAAAAGTCCAACGAAATGCGTCGATTATCAACGAAAATTCACTTGGAAGTTCATCAGATATTTTCGTTTCCATTTCTTGAGTAAGTTTCTCCGTGTATTTCATTAAGGTCACATTTGCCATACTTCCCAAGTTTATGTACCTTCAAGTCAGTGGGTCTTCAGTAAAGGAAAACGGTTTTAAACCAACACATGCCCATTCAATCCAACCATAAACATTTAAGGCCGAGCGACTGACCAAACTACTTCTTAGTGAAAGAAAACTCGATAAAGACGGTTGTCCAGTTGCTTATGTAGTAGTACAATACTCTGGATGTTGATTTTTTTTATATGATTCATAAAATTTGTCCATCCAATTCCTTTTCTCTGGATCAACTTTTTTCCACACTTTCATTTCTATACATGTTCACTGTCTGTATGGTTAAAATATTTTCTGATGATTTGCTCGTTTTCACGCGGCATGGTTTAGTTTAAAATAAAAGATATTTCGCCACAATTTAGAATAGAAGATATTTCGCCACTCCACTGATGAAAGTCTGATTCAGTTAATATGTTGGAGCGGAATTCAAAATACAACCGCGTTGCAGGCGACGTTACGATTTAATAACATGACAGAATGTGTGAATCATTCTCGGCAGTCAGAACCAAGAATCACTCGACAGCGATTATTTGACAACATATACAATAGCCAGTTCCAAACACAACTGAATGTGTGAATAATTCTCGGCAGTCCTAACCAAGCGCCAACACTCGACAGCGGTTATTCGACAACATACACAATAGTCAATTCCCAAGCATGGTAGAATATGTATCATTCTCAGCAGTCCGAATCAAGCATCAACACTTGACAACATACACAATAGTCAATTCCTTAGCACGACAGAATGTGTGAATCATTCTCAGCAGTCAGAACAAAGCGTCAACACAATACCTCAAATAATAATAGAATGCTGTATTTGCCAATTGAACGTCGAATGAAGCATGAGTCATTTCAAAACCTTTCGCTGACAATGCTGCAATTAACTGCAGTTAGTTGTAATTAATTGATATGATAGCAATCAATTATTTAATTGGCAGTATGACTCTGTAGCGAAGCTTTTCTCTCAGTTATATATATATGTGAATGCGAACGTAGCAGATAACATCTAGCCTTCAGCCGCATCTTTGGACCCTGTTGTGTCCACCATTCGGATCTTGTTCAAAATGGGGGCACCAGTTTTCATTTATGTTTTATGTAGTGTTTTTGGTACCGAAAGACTTTCAAACTTCGTATACTTATCTATTTTGTGTTATAGAACAGAAAAAAAATTTTGTATTCGGATTTATTTCATGTAAAAAATTGTCTTATTTCGATAATTTCAACCAATCACTGACAAGTATTCAGCTGTTTACACTTACTCCTTTGGCACTTTAAGCGGTGTAAAGCGTATTTAATCTCCATTACTTCTGACATTTTGCAGAGGCAACAC
>NC_068987.1:43049158-43052274 GCF_001194135.2 Octopus bimaculoides
AAACTCCATCTTCGACGCCACCATCAGCTTCTTCGTCGCCAGCGTCTACTCAACGTACGCACCGCCAACAGCTCCCGCACTGGTTTTGTGTGAATTGCCTCACCATGAAGAACAGCGAGTACTGCCTGCGAGACCACCTGTATCAAGTAACCGGTCGCAGCATAGTAGCCTCAACTTCTTACACGACATGTGTTTTTCTCCGGCTCTGCTATTCGGCCACGACTTCTTGTGCAGCACCTTTACCACTGTGTACCATGAATACGAACTGGTATTCATGTTTAATCCTTGTGCCTGGACTTTTAACGTCCTTATTATATAGACTGTTTTCTATGCTTTGTATCTCTTACATTCACATACACATATTTGTAAACACACACTCTTTGTTTACATGACAGCTTGTCTTATATTGTTTTATTATGTCGTATTCACACTTACACAGACATTCTAGTTGACTACCAATAAACCTTACTTTTATACATCTTTACCGGTTGAGTCTCTCTCTTTTCTTTTTGGCACTTACCTCATACCATCTTTTGTTTTTTTTTTATATTTGTGCCGACCGTGCGATGCGCTAAAGGAGCCGTTCCTTCGTCACCATCTCCTGGTCGCACGGTCGCTACAACTCCAATCAATTGATAGGATCAATATATTACAATTAATTTTTTATTCCCCTGCACACCACATAGCCGACATAATTTTTCAGAGCAATTGAACGTGTAACATATTATATACCAGTCTCATATATGTAATATAGTGAGGAGAAAACTTCAATGTACTGCGATTATCTACGCAGTTAGGAGACAAAACTCCCTTTAGGGATTTAAAATAATGAAAAAAAAAAGCAAGAAAGGAAATAACAGTAATAATGGCGATTAATCGCAAATTTCCAGGAAGTTAAGGTAATACAGTTTGTAGATTTTGCTTGGATTACCAGTGAACGAAAAGTAGTGGACATGTTTCGATTTTGTCAAGTCTCGTCAGTGTTAGACTTTGAAGTAGTCAAAGTATTTATTGAAATGGAGAGTAATTGGTGATGTTGATTATGGAATCTTTTCTGTTTGGCTGCACCTGTGGAAATCTCAAACTTTTGTGAAAATTTTCAAATTTGGTGTATTGATGTAATTTTCCACACTGAATCTCACGGGGTATCCTTACTTTTCTCAGAAAATAATTTTTTAAAGGTTATGGAAGGATTTGGAAGTTATCATTTTGTTCGTGACTGCACGAGTTGTCAACATTCTGAAAATAGAACGTATTTTAATATGAAACTGTAAATAAATCAACTTCTGTTTTACGCACGACATATAACCCCCTTATAATTTTTTCTTATTTTTTGGAATTCATGCGATTAAACAAAAGCCAAAAAAAAAAATTGGGAAAGGGGTGTGAGCATGATTTAAAGCTATTTAGCTGTTGTTTTAGCACGTTTCACGACCACCTGAATGACTAAAGCAAAAACGAGTAAACAATACATTGTAGTTATAACAAACCTAAAAGATCCATCCAAAAACAAAATAGAACATTACAAATTAAATATTTTTTTCAAAATATCAAACTTACAAAATTTATCCAAAGACACATCAAAAAATGAACATTTTGTTGTCCATTTCGTTGAAAATGAAAGTTTAAAATTCACTATAGTAATTTCTGGAAAAAATTATGGTTTTCGTATCTCCTGCGCCACATAAATTCGCAGAGGTATGAGTCACCCATGCAACGGTGAGTGCCGCAGCGTTGTTTATTACCTCGCTTTACAGAGACACCTTGCAAATAAGAAATCGCATCCTCTCTGTTTTTAGTGTCTCCATCATATGCGCAAGGTTGGTTCGTGTAGAATATATTTGTCAACGCATGTGCTTTCTCGCAGACAAAAGAGTTCTTATTCTTGGCTTGTTATTATGGAAGCAGGCATAAATGTATCTGTGACTTACGATTGGCTAAAATTACCAAAAATGTGCTAACTTTAAAAGCTTTTAACACTTTATTTATTGATTTATGGCGAAAATGAATTTCATGTCAATCATTAGTATACAAAACTACATCATTACACCAAATATGAAATCAATTAGAACAGAAATTGAAGAAACTGAAAACAGGAAAGATCAATAACCGGGACTGATGAAAATACTTCGAGGCTTGTTCAACATGATGCGTGAATGTATCTATTTATAAGGTGTGTTTATGTATGTATATGTGTGTATATGCATCTATTTGTGTATGTATATATATATATATATATATATATATATATATATATATATATATATATATATATATATATATATATATATATATATACGCAAATGAATAATAACATACGATGGATAATTGTCAGCTCATTACAGCTGTTTCTTAAGTATCTTTTTTCTTCTAGTAAAAAGATACGTAAGAAACAGCTGTAATGAGCTGACAATTATCCATCATATGTTATTCATTTGATTATAATATACCAAGGAGATTTACGACTGGTCGGATACCCCTAGAGTATACCAACAACGTACTATTCAAAGTAACATGTGATTTGGACCAGCCCCTAAGCGGTAAATACTCATAAGGTTGGGGTTTTTTCTGTGTACACAACCGGAATATTCTATTTCATACTTACCAACCGTAAGCCGGAACCACAAATTTATCAAACCTTACCTAGTGCATATCTTTATATCTTTTCAAGTACCTGATTCTATCTGAATCTTTATTTTACTATGCACACACACACACACACACATTATATTATATTATATTATAAAATAAGAGCAGGAAAATTACACCAAAAAATCATCACAGAAGATATACGTCCAAAATAATATTGTATTAATAGATAGATGTATAAATATATAAATTTTTCCACCAAGAGCACTCATTAGAAATTCAGTATATTGTATTCTCATTGAATATATTTGATTAACGATATATATATATCGTTTTTGGATTTGGTTTGCAATATTTTTTTATGTGATTTCGTGTGTTGAAGCATATTCTGTTGAGTCTAGACTATTGATAAGGTTGCAAGACGCAACGAAAATTTTAGGAAAATAAAAATAAAAAATAAGTGGAAATTTTAACGGTGAGTGTGTTAAATTATAAGGCACAATAAGAAAATGACTCTCCTCAGACAC
>NC_068987.1:43057013-43058189 GCF_001194135.2 Octopus bimaculoides
CTATCTGCTGTAATAATACTCCTACACATACATGTATCACTCACATACACACTTTTCTTTGTATGACGGCCTGTCTTTGATTATGTCCTTATATGTCGCATTCACACTCTCACACAGACATACATTTTTAACGCCATAATATTTCTGTTATTCATCTAATACGGTTGTGGTTTTTCATTACTGGTCATCTATGTTATCGTAGCATAACATATCATGTATATCATTTCTGATACATATTATTGTGTGTTCGACCGTGTGACACGTTTAAATAAAAGGAGTCCTCTGTTTTTCCATTCGTCACCATTTCTCCCCTTTTGAGTTCGCACGGTCGTTCCTTACATATATATATGATGGCTGAAAAATCGTGTCCGAGGATTGCCATCGCCTGATCGAAAGTCCCACACATGCAAAAGCTACGACCAGCCATTTTTGTGATAGGTCTTACTTTTTTTCAAGTGATGCTTGTGCATGATGATCTTTTTATAGTGGGGAAAGGATTTTTACAAATCCAATCCCATCCTCTGAACATGGACAGCATAGACTGGACAAGAAGAACTAGTCTACATCATCGAATATTGTCAGAGTTGCAGGTTTTCTCTGAGAATTTTCATCTCCCAGAAAGATGTGACAACAACAGAGGAGCCTTCCACTCGCAGTGGGCCAACTGCACGCCTAGACACCAACCCAGGTAGTTCCACGTCCCCGCTCATACATACACATGTACACATATTGTTGGATGGCCGTTGACTACTCATGAGCTCTTCCACCCTTTGGCAGGTCTTATTTTTCATCCTGCAGGGTGTCCCACAATCACCGTCCTCACCAAGCAAGATTGACGAGGTTGCCAATTTAGTCGCCGACGACCCGACCATGCAACAGGTTGTACTGGGTTACATGTTACCTGTAGCGCCGAAGAGCAACTGACATATCCATCTATCTATCTATCTATCTATCTATCTATCTATCTATCTATCTATCTATCTATCTATCTGACTGTCTGTTTGTCTGTCTCATCTATCTCTGTGTGAATGAACGGTAGAAAAATCGGCTCCAAGTTGGCTTTTTTGTATGGAAAAACGTTTTATTTGTGAAATATTTTTTTGTGAAAGTGGTGTCTAAGACCATCTCCTTCAACCCAGTAAATCTTGTAAAAGAAAATAACTCCAATTAGAGTAT
>NC_068987.1:43058619-43060092 GCF_001194135.2 Octopus bimaculoides
CCTGTAAAGCAAGGTTTAAAAAAGACGACCTCAGCATACAACTACAGACACCACAAAACATCACAGAAAAAATCGCAAAAAAGAATCCAATTATCTACAAAACACTCAACCTAAAAACAAAGATATATGAAAGGGCCACTCAAGAAAATGGGCCTTTAAAGACTACATCACGTGGGAAAACAGATTTTCCACGATCGAAGTGAGATTCGACAGTGAAGAAAGAGCCAAGGATCTCTCCACAAAGTCCTTTCAATTTGAAAATTTACTGATGATCCCTACATACCTTGGTTGTAAGGTCACAAAAATAACAATAAAAAATGTGCCCCCTGAAATAGAAATAAAATGGCTTGTGTCTGCCATTTGCTATGACATCGAGGACGAAATCCATATCTTGGAAATCGCTGTCCTGGACCAGCAAAACTGGATTGGTCAAGAAGTCGAAATCCTTGCTCAAATCGATCCAATGAATTTCGAAAAAATTCCACATCGAATCCAATTGGCAGAGGATTCGTGTTTGCATGTAGCCGTCGAAGTCAGAAAGCCACGTTGCTACGTTTGTGGTAGCAAAGCACACTTACAAATTAATTGCCCACTAGCACAGAAACAACAACAACAGCAACAACAACGACAACAACAAGATCACGAAAAACAACAACAACCACAAAAAAAAACGAGCAAAAAACAAGCACTGCTACCGACACCGCTATATGCACAACTAATTAAACAGTTCTACCAACAAAAGAAGGAACATCAGCAACCAACAAGCCAGCCCAACCAAACAACACCACCACCAGCGCCACCAAGGAAAAGAAACAACACGATCATCACCAACAACAACAACAACTCCAAAGGAAGAAGAGAAAACCAAAAAGACTCATACCCCACCCCCCAAAACCCATACACCACATCCCAACTGTCACTAATCAGCACCAACACCAACAACAAAATCAGCACACTCAGAAATAGACCCCAATACCCTTCCCCTCCCACCTTCTGATTCCTCCGACATGTCGTCAGATGAAGACGAGGATTGTCAAGTGGCCACTGGGGGAAAGAGAAAAAGGAAAAAAAAAAGAATAGAGAAGCAGGCAAACAAAGCAGGAAGGTTTAACACTCCCGAAACCAAAACACCCGCAGAAAACAAAAGCATCGACACAAACAAACTAACACCAAATGACCCAACAATGTTGACAGCTATAAACACTAACAATCCAGACCTAATGGAATAAATTAGGTCAAACACCAACATAACAGAAAACGATACCAAAACAAATAATCAACCACACACAACACCACCACAACACAGAAACATACACAGCATACTGAAATCTCTCTACCCGGATGCAGCTGGAAGATTCCAAAAATAACAGTCTAAAAAACTATACAAAAACCTTCTGGGAGAAGACTCTGAGGTGAAGGACAAAGAACTTTCGGACAGTAAGTGACTCTCTCTCTCTTTCTCTCTCTCTCTCT
>NC_068987.1:43060231-43061897 GCF_001194135.2 Octopus bimaculoides
CATATCATAGCCATCAGCGAGACTAGACTCCACAGCCCGCGGGTCCTCCAGCACATGTTCGGCGGGCATTTCAACATTTATTTTCCCCCGTGTCTGCTGAGAATGGGCGGAGGTGGCACCGCGGTGCTTCAGAAGAGTCTGGACCTCAAAGTAAGACCAATTTTCCTAGACCCGGAGGGTAGGCTGGTCGTCTTGGATGTCGATAGCAGTAATAGGGGTGTTTTTCGACTGATAACAGTTTATGTACCGTCCTTAACAGGTCGACCAGATTTCTTTCGACGTCTAGAGGTCTTCCTGGGAACGTCTCGATCTTTACTCTTAGTGGGGGATTGGAACGCTACCCTGGACACGCATCTAGACTACGTGAGCAGAGATAGTAATAGGAAGGGATGTAAATGCCGCAAAGACCTGCTCATACGTTTCTAACAGTCTGACAGGTACCGACTGGGCCACCCCAATGTGCCAATGTGGACATAGAGCAACCACATCGGGTCTTCCAGATCGTATTTAGATAGATCATTCTGTAGGACAGTGGATAAGGATAGTGTAAGTTGTCCACAATTCCATATAGTCAGCTACACAGATCACAAATTTGTGACCTATACACTTGATTTAGATAAGACACATAGGCAAGGTCCCGGTTACTGGAAGCTGAACGCGTCGTTCACGGCACGCCAGGCTTACAGGGACCGGATTAGCACATTAGTTAAGAGAGCACTGATGAGTGTCATCGTAAACAATAGATGGTGGTATGCCCTAAAGAAAGCAATTAAAGCAGAATCGGTTAGGTACAGTAAGTCCCTAGCATTAAACAAAAATAGAATAGAGGGAGACCTAGTTAACAAATTAGAAGAGGCACTCAGAACTGGCATTGCGTCCAACGTACAGACGGCGAGGTTGGCCCTCGACCGACACTTTAACGCCAAACACGAAGGATGCGTTGTCAGACCTAGGATGCGTGCTCTGAGGAACGAAGGAGTTGAAGCCGCCCGAGTGGCAGAGGCGCAACGAGGCAACAAAACCACCATTAGGTCCCTGAGAGATAAGCAGGGGCGCGAATTACTTGAGCCTGAAAGGATGCGTGAGGCCTTTCAACAACACTTTGTCCGACTGTTCGGGACGACTGGGGGTCAGAACCCAGAGTGGTATATAGTGCCTACCTGCATAGCCTCCCACGACTCTTCGTCAATACGTACAGCAGAAGCTGGCGACGCTGAGGGGCAACACGCGAGAGCTGGGATGCGGGAGGAGTGCGTCTGCATATGCGGACGACGTTACCGTCAAAGTGTCGAGCCACAGGCATATCGACCTGGTCAGCGAGACACTAAAAGAATACGAAGCGGTAACGGGAGCAAAAATTAACCGGGAAAAGTCAGTGGGCTTGCGGCTCGGCACCTGAAGAAGCAAACTCATGCCGTCCAACAACGTCTCCATCGTGGGACGCTGGACCGATGGACCGGTTAAATTGCTCGGAGTCTGGTTCGGTCCGGACCTCCAAATGGCGAAGAACTGGGACGAGATAACGACTAGGGTGGCCACTCTCACCCAGCAATGGGCCGAGAGGAAGCTATCCCTAAAAGGTCGAGCGGAGGCAGCGAACGCGTACATCGCATCTGTCATCGATTACCGTCTGACTGTAGTGCCTTGTCCCGACCCTACCATCACC
>NC_068987.1:43063148-43074982 GCF_001194135.2 Octopus bimaculoides
GATCCTTTTTGATCGGAATTTTATTTTTTTCCTTTTTTTTTCCGAAAAGAAAAGCTCTACATTGTATTTTGTCCCCTTTGTGTTCGGCCCTGTGTGGCTAATAAAGAAACTTATCTATCTATCTATCTGTCTGTCTGCCTTTCTGTCTGTCTGTCTGACTGTCTGTCTGACTGTCTGTCTGTCTGTCTATCTATCTATCTATCTATCTATCTATCTATCTATCTATCTATCTAACAAAGTACACACCTTCTCTTCAGGGATGGCAAGTATGGATAGCAAATGCTCTCTCTCAATGGACGTGAGGAAGTGTTATATCTGGTTTGTAGGTGTTGTGGAAAAGATAAAAAGAAATCACGGGGACAATTAAGCAAAGGATTTACCGCGAGTTATGACTATTACAACCCTACTCCAAAAAGAAAGATACACTAGACAGGGAAGGAATGTGTTTACATTTTCATTTAACCTGCAATAAGGCTTTATAATGCTAAAATATATTTCAGTTTTTCTGATTTACATTAGGTTGAGCATAAAATAGATATTGTCTAAATATTGACGAACCGTCAAAAGCATAAATTTACAAATTAGGCTAACCACTAATGCACTATTTAATTTGTGACTGCTTTATATTATATCCGAATGTAAAATGCTGTTGATCGGTGGAAGAAATATGGTACATCTTCTCTGAGGAACGGTCAGCAAACTGTGAAACAGTCTGTTAGGAAATTCTCTCCCTCTTTTTACCACATCTCAATAACCAACAAAAAAAATATATTTACATTAACGTTTAACCCACAGTGAAGATTTGTAACATTTAAATATTCAATTTTTTCTGATTTACGCTGAGTTGTACATGTATGCTGATATATTGAGTTGGGGATTACAAAAGATTTGGTTTTTACGCTAGTGGCATCGGTATGAAACAAAGATGACAAAAGTAAGACAAAAGATGACTTCGGAGAAGGGTGAAAAGTGTCTGTATTATACATGTCCTCGGTGTAGCGGGGATTCGAACCCTAACCGCCTGATATTCGATTGGAGCACCACGTGTGAGCCACCATAGTTTCACGTCATTGACCTATAAATCGGCCATCCAGTGTGAAACATTGACGTGAGGTGATTTTCTCGAATGTTTTTAAATCGTCCCCTATAAAAACCGTTTGGGCGATTTGGCTTATCGTAGAGAGTTGAAGGCGACTGACTGATTTTTGTGTCTCCGCTCTTGCCATGCAGACTGTTCCGAATATTTGTGCAGTCACCACCAGGTTCTCGAACAGACTTATTCTGAACATTCACACAATGTCTCATAAGTAGCCTCAATGCATGCAGTGCGGTTTTTCTCTCTATTCCTTTTGGTAATTATTAATATTGTTCATTGTAAATAGCCAACACCAAAATATCATTATGTCCGGGAATAAATATCAAGTTAAATGATTCATGAGTTTACTTCACTCATTATTCTCGCAGTCAACAACGACATTCACATGTACATTACACTATATTAATAAAGCCGTACACTTCGGCGATGGCGATGGCGATGCATACTTCCGAAGTATATCTTCACTGTTTTTCTTTATTTGGCACACAGGCCATGACACAGGAGGGGACGGTACAAGGACAGACAGAACACTACAGTGGGGACAAAGAAACATAAAACGAATGAATGTGGGATGGATAATAATTAGATGAGGATGTAATGGCTGCTTGAATCTCACTCTCAAGCATTCCTATTTAACTGTTTTAATAAAAAGTTTCATATCATTTTTTCTTTTTTTCCTTTTTAGTATCGTATGTGTAGTCTTTTTAAAAAACATTTAAAAGCTTACTCACGCTTTACCAGTTTATATATGGCAACAAATCCCTGTAATCTACAACAGGCGGTAGCTCGTCAAACTCTACCCACACTCTCATTGGGTCTATTTTGTCTCCAAACCATTTCTTTAATTTTTCGTATCTCTCTTAGTCTATTAATATGCCTTTTGTATTTTCTGGGTAATGTTTCGCTGGTAGTTTAATCTCATCACCGATTTAAATTTGGTGATTTTCCCTTCTATAGCTGTGCTTTTTGTATATGTTACCATATGCAATTTGTTTTTTCCAGATCTTTTGGCTGTTCGTTTCTGCAGTGAACTTGGGTTGTCTGTGATGGCTTCCTTTTTTTATCCTTCGTTGATGATACTGGTGGAGGTTCATGCAGTAAAAAATGTGTAAAGTCTGTTTCACTTAGTCACCCCCGTAAATGATTCTTCCGTTTCTTCCGTGCATTTCTCATTTGTTGAGTCCACCCTTTCGGCACTCTGCTCCTGTTGGCTTTCCTCGTTTTTACTTTCTCTCTGGGGGTACTTTATTCTAATGTGTCCCTTTTCCCCGCATTGATAGCAAGTTGGTGGTCTTCCTTCTACCACCACTCTCAACCTTATGTCCTCCGGTAGAATCACCTCTTCTGCAATTTCGTTTAGATTTTGTTGTCCGACCTGGGTGACCATTTCTGTGCCGTATTCCCAGCAATTTACCTTCTTTGTCCTAGTCACCTTTAGAATTTTGGCGTCCTCCTCGGTTTTGTGCATTACGGTGGTACCCTGCCTATTCTCACTCTGGCACCCCCACCCCCGCCTTCCGCAGTGGGTAGGCAGGAGTACCCATTCTTCTGTCTTCAGCGTCACAGTGGAGTGATTTATTGCCTCCTGTTCGTTGGCAAATCTCACCTCTACTGTACCTTATTTTCTGTCTCTTGTGTAGGATGTTGTCAGGCTCTTTATTTCCTTCAGACATTCTTCAATTGTTTCTTTTGTAGCATTCTCTATTTTCTCGGTGGTTGTAGATAGAGTTCTATAAACCAGTTCTTTTCTTTGTACTGGTTGTCACTTCTGGAGGGATCAGATTTAATCTGGATCCCTCCTGTTGTATTCCTTCAGCTTCTTCTGTTCAATTTCAATTTCTCGCACTTCTAGTGAATCTGTGGTTGCACCTTTCCCAGCCGCTGAAACATAACTCCCGGCGTGTGCTGGAACTGGTTCACAATCCATTTCTTTTTCTTTTTTCAGTCACTTCGCCCCCAAATGAGGAAAAAGACAAACACAAAATTTTAACAGGCCTGTAAGCAAAACAGCAACGGTATTTAACAAATTCAACAAAACATGGTTCACCCGCGCGTGGAAACCTTTAACAAAGCATAATACGACTTACGTCAACCGGAAAGTATATTTTCACTGACCAGCTTAACTCAAGCGACAATGTGTGTATACATTTTTGGGTCATCGTATGTGTTGGACACCCTTCGACTATCTAGAAAGTTTTTGTTTTTTTTTTCAACCTAATATTTACAGGCTATTATAGCTTATAAATGTGTCAAAATCATCATTCCGTAAAAAAAAATTGATTATTTTACATTCTCTCGAAGTTTATAAAGTTTCTTAAGATGTCTACAACATACGATTTTCACTGGTAAGAAAAAATCTTCTAAAATGACAGGTGGTCGAACACCTGTCATGTTTCCAAAAAAAGAATTATTTCACATTCACTCGGAAGTTTGTAAAAAAAAAAGTGTGTGTGTGTGTGTGTGTGTGTGTGTGTGTGTGTGTGTGTGTGTGTGTGTGTGTGTGTGTGCGTGCGTGTGTATATTTATGCACGTATATGTTTATGTATATTGTATACTAGCTTAAAAGCTGCACTCCGTGCGGACTTCTAGACTAGCTCCTGCGGAGGGATAATTGAGCCTGGAGCCCCAAACGAAGGCGAGCTAGATAGCATGATTATAATACGTCTATAATGACTATATGCCCCGGTGGTGTTTGATCAGAAGTTATGAACGGATGTTAATTAATTTCGTAATGTAATCTTTGTATTGTTCCAGTCCCAAGTTGAATTCCAACTGTTGGCCAATTTGTCCCAAAGTGCTTATCTCGACGCAAAATTAACGAAGCATTTATCTCCCCCTTGATATATGACGTCATCTGACAAGCACCAACTAAGATGACATGAATCAGCTATACTTTACCTGCTAGAAATAGCAACCCAAATGTTTTAAATCAAATCCCAATGCTGGATGTTCAAGAACCAAATGAAGGGTAGATTTTCAATCCTGGCATCATCCTGATTCCAAAAAGGTATATTATGTCTATGTAGAGCAAATGTAGACTGAAATACAGGGGTCCTGGACGGACAGACAGGATTTCGCTTTTATTATATACTAGCTTAAAAGCCGCATTCCGTGTGAACTTTTAAGTTAACTCCTGTGGATGAATAATTGGGCCTGCGGCACAAAACTAAAGGGAGCTAAATAACTTGACTATAATACGTCTATAATGGCTATGTGCCCCGGTGGTGTTTTATCAGAGGTTAAGGACGGATGAGAATTAATTCTACAATGCAATTATTCAATTGCTCCAGTCCCAAGTTGAATTTTAACTGTTAGCCAGTTTGTTCCAAAGTCCTTATCTCGACGAAACGAATGTCATTTATCTACCCCCTTGATCTCTGACATCTGACAAACGCCACCAAGATGGCGTGAATCAGCCAAGCTTTATCTGCTAGAAATAACAACCCAAACTCGTTTAAATCAGATCCCAATGCTGATTCAAAATGAAGAACCAAATGAAGAGCAGATTTTCAATCCCGGAATCATCCTGATTCCAAAAAAATATAATATGTCTATGTAGAGCAAATGTAGGCTGAGATACAGGGGTCCCGGACGACAGACAGTATTTTACTATTATTGTTATTATTATTATTATTATTATTATTATTATTATTATACATACAACAGATTAGGCTGTTGGAAAAAAATCCTAACATCGGGTTACAACATGTAACCTTAAATGCCAAGAACCTTCCTAAGTATCCTAGCTGTCCCTAATAATACTGTTTTCTGGAGCTATACTAAACTGGGTTTTATACCTATTTCCTCTATCCATCTGTTCAAATCTTTAGGGATGGTTCCCAATGCACCTGTAACTACTGGGATACATTTTACCCGCACTTGCAATGACAGGTCGATCTTTACTTTATCCATGCAGTAACAATATACCTTTAGCGTCCATAGTATTCGAGGAACAAGTTATCAAATGGTTTAGATCTTAATAATTGTGGTTATCAACTCCGTATTATCCAGCGTGTATTTGGCTAGCATTGTATTATATAGGAATACTGACGCATCTTCCTATTTCACCATGCTTGGTTGGGTTCCTAATTTAATTCTTTCCAACAATTGATGTAATTAAGATGAATTCCTCTGAGGGATCAGTTTTCTTTGCAGATTCTATTGTGTTTTCCTATAGATCACAAATGTCTGATGAAATGGCGGGCAATTTAACATAATATTGTGTGCAAATAAACTGCCGTGCTATTGAAGTATCTAAAGCAGGGATTGCATGGTTGAATATTTATCTTCATTTATTGTATTTCTTCACCGTGTGACATATGCAGCTAATTTTGCAAATTAGATTAAAGTTTCTGAGTACCTAACACCACTAATCGAGTTTAGTTTGTATCGATTGATGAAATGAGAATATTAAATCAGTTTTGTTACATTGTACACTGCTAGCCAAATACACGCTGGAGACTATGGCGTTGATAACCATGATCATTAAATTCCAAACCAACTGAGTATGCCATAAATGTGTTTTACTCATTTGTATATCTATGTTCTTTGGATACTGGAGATATGGTAGAACACTTTCTGTGATGATGATGGGGTGGAAATACGTATCCACGACAGTCCTCGTATCTCTAGACAATAACCCTGTCCTTTTCCGTAATGACAGCTCAACGTCGGGAAA
Organism: Octopus bimaculoides; assembly: GCF_001194135.2. NCBI lineage: Eukaryota > Metazoa > Mollusca > Cephalopoda > Octopoda > Octopodidae > Octopus > Octopus bimaculoides. Next base: position 43,068,923 of record NC_068987.1, read on the forward strand.
TTCTTGATTCTCGAGATACATTGTCTAAAGGCGAAGATAATTTTAATAAATCAAGAATTTATGTTGCATGATATTAGATATTCAATAGAACCTCGCAGTACGAATGCACCAATGTACGAGTAGTTTGCTGTTCGAACCGAGGCTCGTGCGAATTTTGTCTTGAAGTACGAGTGGAAATCCGCAGTACGAGCGAGTTGCATACAAACGACCGCTAGTCGGCGCTAAGCTTGCACGCGCTCTCTCAACAAGCGTAGCCTCTGTTCACTCAGTTCACGTGTTTATCTCGCTGTGGCAGCATCCCTGTTGTGTTTTTCACAGTGTTTTTTTGTTTTTTTTTAGTTTTTTACGTTTAGTTGTGCTAGCCATTGGTCCTAAGAAGGTTAGTGTAAAGAACAATGCTGAGAAGAAGAAAAAGCTGATTACGATAGAATTGAAGAAGGAGATCATTGTTAAACACGAGAAAGGAGTGCGTGTAATGGACATAGCACGTCAGTATGACCGAAGCACGTCGGCGATTTGCACCATCCTGAAGAAAAAGACGAGATCAAGGCTGTTACAAGAACAAAGGATGTCTCCAGACTCTTCAAGCAATGCACATCTGTCCACGAAGAGATGGAAAAATTGCTTCTCTTGTGGATCAACGAGAAGCAACTCGTAAGGGATATAATTACGGGGACCATCATCTACGAGAAAGCACGAGCACTGTATGGGGATCTCCTGAAGCAGAAGCCTGAAACATCGACGGAGGAGACATCAGCAGACGCACTTAAGGCCAGTCATGGCTGGTTCGATAATTTCGAGAAGAGGAATGGTGTTTATAGCGTCGTCAGGTATGGAGAAGCAGCGAGTGCTGACACGAAGGCAGATGAGGATTTCGAGCGTGAATTCCGTCAGCTCATCGCATCCGAGGGGAACATCGCACAACAGATATTCAACTGTGATGAGACTGGACTTTTCTTTTTTTTTTTTGGAAAAAATGCCCAGAAGCACCTACATAACTACAGAGAAGAAGAAAATGCCAGGCCACAAGCCTATGAAAGATAGGCTAATTTTCTTTGTGCCAATGCGAGTGGAGACTTGAAGATTAAGCCGCTCCTTGTCTACCATTCCGAAAACCCGCGCGCATTCAAGTCGCACAGAATTCTGAAGGAGAAGCTGCAGGTCATGTGGAGGGCAAACGTCAAAACTTGGGCCACCAAGCAACTCTTCACCAAGTAGGTCAACCTTATCTTCGGACTAGCAGTGAAAAGGCACCCTCTGGAGAACGATCTTCCTCTCAAGGCCCTCCCCATCTTCGACAATGCTCATGCTCACCCTCCAAACTTCGAAAATGATATTCTGGACGAATTCAAATTCATAAAATTTCTATACCTTTCACGCAACACCAATCATATCTTGCAGCCCATGGACTAATAGGTGATTTCTAATTGTCTGTTTCGTCGTTGCTTTGAAGTCACTGAAAATACAAATCTAACCCTTCGTGAGTTTTGGAAGGAGCACAACAACATTGTTAACTGCCTGGAAATCATTGATAAGACCTGGCAGAGTGTAACGAGAAATTCGCTGCATTTTGCATGAAGGAAACTGGTCTGACTGCGTATCCGAAAGAGACTTCGAAGGGTGTGAGTCTGAGACGAGGAAATAGTGTCTCTTGGCAAGTCCATGGGCCTCAAGATTAATGACGGGGACATTAACGATCTCATCGAGGAACATTCAGAAGAGCTAACGACAGATGAACTCCTGCAGCTTCAGGAGCAGCAGCATTCGGATGCGGTCGAAGAGATTGGTTCCCCGGAGAAGGACAGTGTAGCGAAGAAGGCTATCTCTACGAGTGACATAAAGGCAGTGTTGGCAAAGTGGCAGTATGTTTCTGAATTTGTGGAAAAATATCATCTTGAAAAAGTATCTACAGGTCGTGTAGCTGCTTTATTTATTGACACTGGTGCATTTTCGTAACGTTCTGAAAGGTAGGAAAAAGAAGACTTCGCTTGATATGTTTCTAATGAAACGACCTGCAAGTGAAGAAAATGTGTCCAAAAAGCCTAAATTAAGCGAAGTGAGAGAGAAAACACTAGAAATTGTTTTTCCTGCAATGTTAATGGAAGGAGATTATCCTTTCAGACAATAATCCTCCTCCTCCTCGTTTCATTGTCTTCCACGCGTACAAATCATCTCATTTTTAATGTAATTAAATTAATAAAACCAGTTCACATATTTCTTTTGTATTTTCTTTTATTATGTTTTTATAATTGTCATTTTCCTTGTAACTGCACCTTTTCTGTTTTAAAACCCGTGAAAAATTATTTTTGGGTGGTTTTGGCGCGCTGGAACGGATTAATTATATTTGAATTAATTGCAATGAGGAAAACCGATTTGTAAAACGAGTAAATCATAACACGAGCTCAGTCATGGAACGAATTAAACTCGTACTTCGAGGTATTACTGTACCTCTATTTGTCTATGTTGTTTATACACATGCCACTAGTCACTGAGTTAGTTCTCTTAGCTCACTTTTGTTTAACATATAGGGGTGGGTGAGAGAGAGAGGTGGGGAGAGAGACAGATTGCAAAAATCGATATGTCAATCCTCTCGACTGATTCCCCTTATGCTTGAGGTCAACTTCGCCATTCATTCTCCTTTTTTTTTAAAATAATAGAAAAGTATTGGAGTCGACTAAATCTCTTGAAGGTGGTGCCCCAGCATGACCGCAGTCCATCAAAAGAATAGATGATAGGAAAACTAGGTATTCATGCACTAAAGAAATAATTCTCCCGCCAGTGAAAGAGGCTGAACATACTTAAAGTATGTCAGAATAAAGTGTCAGATGAAACATCAAAGTTCACTGGAGCAAATTTGTCTTGTTCAGTAGCCAGTTACACCTCATTACACTTAATTTGCTCTGCATAATCTTACCTGTCTGTCTTAGTCATCTGACAAACTAGCCTCCCTCACTTCTTTTTTTCTTTCTTTCTTTCTTTCTTTCAATTGCTTCTTTATGTCTCCATCTTTGTCACGCTTGCTTAATTGCCTAGTGTGCTCCACTTCTCCATCTGTCTGTCAGTCTGGCTGTCTGTCTCTATCTTCTATCGGTCTCTCTCTCCCTCTCCTCCCTCTCTCTCTCTATCTACCTGTTTATCTTCCTATCTTGACCGCTCTCTCTTTCGCTGATATTTTTCATATTTCTTTTTTACATCACTTTTATCACGCATTGTATGTTCCTCCCTTCTATCTCCTTGTTTCTCTCTCACACACACAGTCCCTCTCTCTCCTTCCTTTCTCCGTTTACCCTCTCTCCCTCTCCCCGTCTCTGATATTTTCTTATTTCTTCTTTACCTCTCTCCTTGTCACACTTCCTTTATTTACTGTTTCCTCTCTTGCTCTAAGGTTTCTTTCATTTGACTCTCCGTTTTAGTGCGAGTGGTCACTAACTTAAAGTATGAAAATGTTCGTGAAAAAGTCCATTAAATGCGCTTTTGAGAAGCATGTGTAAATGAATATCAGAAGGCAGTTTTTAAACAAAACGTTGTAACTTTATTAAAATGGTAATGAGAGCTGACAAGTGATGAGCGAAGCGGGTGTATATGTAGGAGTCAGAGAAAAGCGATAAAACTTACGATCGAACAAATGATTTAGTTGTAAGCCGTTAAAAGCTAGCAGAGACGAAGCTAGCTGAGATGGAAGTAAACCACTCATGATATATGTAGAGTTGTGTAGCTAAAGACTAACTGAAAAGGTGCTCGCAAGGTGAAGTTGACAACAATGTAATAGGATGTCAATGATGTCAGCATTGAGGCCTTAATTTGATTCAGAAGTTTGCGACGCTAAGGTGGTAAGAAATACAAAAAGGCGGGTTCCATCGTAGAGAAACGATGTGGTCCGTGTTGAGTCCATCCGCTGACTGTCGAAAAACGCGCATTAACCAATAGGGAGGATAACCGCCTTTTGTTATTCCTACGCGTCTAGCTCTGATTGATTGAAATAGCCAAAGCACGACTGTGCTATTCCGCGAACAACACCAATGGCTTTCTTGACTCCTACACCTTAAATACTACTTAGTTGTTCTTTAATAAATTGTCCAAATAGCATGTCCCCAGTAGGATGCAACGCCGGATAGCAGAAATGAGGAAGGAGTCAGCTGAAGAAAAGCAAAGTGATCCCATTCACAGCGGCCACGAAACAAATAACACGAGAGGACTCGAAACTAATAACACAGGAGAGCCTTTATAGATGACATACCGGTTATAACACCATTAATCCAAAGGACGCGGCAGACACTGAACTTGCCGGGCCACATGGTTACGTATAAAGTTCAATCTAGCAAAATTTCAGACTCTGAATATTCTCAAAGGAATGCTAACAAATTACATCTTCAGCATTCATTTGTCTGAAATTCCAACAATCCAAAAAAAAAGCAATTATGATCGCACCCTTAGAGATAATGGCAATGCAAAAGACACCATGATTCAAGTGAGGGCAGTTGATAAAAGCTAACTACTTGGATGATTCAAAATATGTTGCTTCCACTATGGCGTCACAACCTGACTGCAGTGGCCATTTTTATTTTATGACTTTGCCATGACTCAGGTGGAGGCAATGGAGAGGTTGGGCAGTATATTCATGCGAAGGTAGTTAAACGTTACCCCAACTTCCAGCCTTGTCAATATGTACAGCAAATGGTGGAGGGATTCAAATCCACAAAAGCAAGAGCAATCAGCACATTGCTTCTATCTGAGGATGAGAAAGTCAGGCATAAAAACAAAACCACAAACTGTAGCAGAAAGTAGAAACCCTGAACGGTTAGGACTTAGCAACTGCAGTGCCAAGGGGTGGGAAAACACCAGTGTCAGGGGCAAGAGGTCGCTTATTATGCAAAGGACATGTGGTTCAGCAAAGGATGTTTGCTGTGTGAAGGCAGTAGGGCTTACTCACCAGGGAAAATGGAGTGGAACCAGTTGCTTGAGCATCAACCATTCTGGAAGAAATTCAGGAGTACTGACCAAGGGAAACTTAAACTTCCTTCTGCATGCTGTCGCTGAACTCTTACCAACTTCAAATAACCTTGCAATGTAGAACAAAGAGGAAGATTCATCCTACAAGCAGCGTGTGGCAACGTTTTGCACTCTGAGTCACATTTCGACTGGATATTCTAGAGCACCGGGAGGAAAGCGACACCAATAGAGGGTCAACAAAGTTCTTGCAGAAATCGCTAAATAGAGAGACTTGCAGAGGGTTATGGCGAACAAACAGCAACCACCACTACTCAAGGGATTCATATTCTTAAGGGAAGGTGACAAAGCGCCTAAGACGAAAACAACTGTAGAGGATCCGTTTTCTATTTTGCATCAAGCCTCCTGCTGGGAGATGCAAATAAATCTAAAGAGCAGACACGTTTTCCCCGAGGAAGTAGTGGAAACATCATTCCGACCAGGCATGTTCTTGTTCTCCAAGCGTGCCAAAACAATCATCATGGTCGAACTTATAGTTCCCTGAGAGGCAAATTCAACATTTCTTCCCAACTAAAGAAAATCAAATGAGAACTTGATCGATGAGGCATTTGTCAAGGGATGACACCTGGCCTTATTCTCAATTGAAGTTGGCTGCCATGGCTTTTCAGCTAGATCAGTACCTTATTTCTTGCATAAATTTGACCTGGGACCCAGGCAACTGAAGAAAGCCAACAAAAGATACGCATAGCACTTGTGGAACCCTTCCACGGGCGAAGACTAATTCGGCTCTTATTGTCTGGAGATAAGAGGACAGTCATAGTCATGTGTTTCTGCTTCAATAGATGTCATCAGTACGACAATCATATATATATATATATATATATATATATATAGGTGAGAAAGTTGGTATGTGAAAGCACGTGGTTGGGTGTATAAAAGATAATAAGAGTGAAAAAACTACAGAAGGCTTGTGTTACATGGTTAAAGTATATATTTAAATTATGTCAGAAAAATGTTATAAAAATGTTATAAAATCTTTTTGGTATATAAACATTGTATTTAGAGAAATAACCGGTTTCGTGTTGTCTTTTCAAATTTCTCTACTTCATTGTA
>NC_068987.1:43077258-43078160 GCF_001194135.2 Octopus bimaculoides
GTGTGTGTCCCCAAAAAATGTATACACACTTTAAATAATTGTAAAGTAGGTATTTATTAAAATACATTTCATTTTCAAATTTTAATAGAATCTACAGACATTATTTTATTGTTTTGTCAACGCTTGTCTTCAAACTGATGTCCGGTCTGGTCCAGGCACTGCTGGCAACTCGAAGCAATGGAATCACAAACATCACGAAACAATTCGTTTGGTATTTGTGTGCATTGACCACTCACAGTAGCGTCAAAAAACAATGGCCCAATCAATCCTCTTGCTGATAAGCCACGCCACACTGTAACACCTGGTAAATTAACATGGTGTTCCACCATAACATGCAGATTCTCAGGTCCCCAGTAGGTGCAAACGTGGCGGTTAATTGAACCATTTAATTTGAATGTGGCCTCATTACTCCACACAATCTTTGTTGAAAAGTGTGCATCTTCTACACATCGTGCGGTTTGGATCATCGTCATTAATAGTACAGACTAATCTTGGACCATAACTTTTCCATTGACAACGCTTCAAAATGCGTTGGACAGACGATTTTGAAATACCTACATCACGACTCGCTTCCCGCAAAGATTTTCTTGGACTTTGGTGATACGTTTCCAGCAATCCTTCTTGCTTTGTGGGGGTTGTCGATGTTCGTGGTCTTGCGGACATTCTCGAGTGATGGCAAGTCGCGTTGGTGGATCTGTTTAAAACTCTCTCCCAAATTGTCTTTGCACTTCAACTGCGTTTTCACACTTCCAGTAGCATTTTAGAATGAATTTCCTTTGTACAAAACTTAGTCTGATTGCCATCATAAATTCCAATGGGTTTAATCTAGAAGAGAAAAACATCAATTGAGTTATCAGCTGCTAAAGTGTGTATGCGTTTTGGGGGGGGATACCCTGTATATA
>NC_068987.1:43078488-43079175 GCF_001194135.2 Octopus bimaculoides
TTTACAAAAAAGTAAAAAATAATATATAAAAAAAAATAATATATAAAAAAATAAATATACCAATACATTATACTGTCTTTGAGCTTTTAAAGTTCAATGGTAATCCATGTAGATAATAGTTGGAAAAATAAGGATGCATGAAATTTGAGAGTTGTGTTAGGTTTAAAAAAAGAGCCCCTACCTACTTGAAGGCTCTGAATTTATCTTCAAACGAGGAACAAAGTTTAAAATCAAAACCAATTTCTCTTGTTCCTCTGGGAACCTCATTTATGTTCTCACATACGCAGGTTGCCAACACTTCTATATCGGACAGACGAGCCTTCCGTTGCGTAGAAGAGTAGCAGTCCATAAAGAACAAATAAATCTCCTTCAATACCGCCAAATTCCACTCAGTGGCCACATAGACTCTTGCGTCAGAAACAAAAACCCTAAATTCCTTATATTCCCTTTCTATCAATGTAAAGACAGAATCTCCACACAAGAAAGAATCAACAAGGAGAATCTTTCATAGAGAAATTCCAACCACTTCTTAACACACAAACCCCTCAGTGACCTTATTTCTCTAGGAACAGACATAAACTTCCTGTTGACAAAGAGTCCATAACTCCAACTAAAGAGATTTCTCTCCCCTTACACACACTTCCTGTTTTGACACCACACTTCCTGCTTAACACATAAACCTTTAGC
>NC_068987.1:43079491-43080594 GCF_001194135.2 Octopus bimaculoides
ATATATATATATATATATATATATACAAACACACATGCATATATGTGTATATGTATATATATATATATACATATACACACACACACATGTATATATGGGTACAGGACTTCACCAGCAGTGCAAATAACATGCAATACAACGAAAAAAAATGGAAAACAGGACAAGTTAGCACAGAGAAAGGACCCTTCATCAGTTGTCGGCTATCTATCTACTCCTCATTTCGAGCATTCAAAGACAATATGAGTCTTCAGAGAGAGTTGCTCCCATAAATTCTAAAAATAAAATTTAGGATTTATGGAGGGTCAAAGTTGGGAACAAAAAAAATGACAGTGGAAACATACAAGGAAACTAAACGAAAACATACATGAAGGATCGTTAGACCAGAACGAGAGGAAAATAGTGAACGCTGGAAGAAACGTCTTCTTTTGTTTGAAAAGAGAAAAGGTAGAAGAGAGAGAGAAAAACAGGTCCGTTCGTTAAAACGTCCGTGCAGGAAAAGAAAGATAGTCACGTGAAGAAAAGAAAGATAGACGATGGTCATGTGTGAGCAACGAGAGAGAAAGAGAAAGAGGGGAGAGAGAGACAGATAGAAAACGGTGGAAGTGGAAGGGACAAAAAGGGGAATTAGAGAAGGATGGAAGAAGAAAACAGTATAGAGTAGAGAGTGGCAACAAAAAGGTGAAGACAAACTTACTTGGAAATGGATGCGTCGCGTTCAATTTAATAATAAATAATATGATATAATAATATATATATAAAGTTAATACCCCCCAAAAGACGAAGAACAAACACAACAAAAGAAATGCGAGAACGTGGTACATGCAGAGTATTAGCAGACGCTCAGGGAAGGAAAAAAAGGTAATTTTACGTTTTGACAAAGCTCTTTGTCAGAAACAGGAGACGGAGGAAGGTCCAAGAGAAAAGGAAGACGGAGGAAAAAATCGCCATCGATCCACATGTGGTTACATTTTGAAATGACCAGAAGGGAATGGGCAAAAAGAAAGTTCTTTATAAGACAAGAGAGAGTGAGAAAAGGAGGTATCTGTGTGCATGTGCGTGCGCGCAAGTCTGTGTGTGTGTGTGTGTGTGTGTGTGTGAGTGCG
>NC_068987.1:43081059-43082484 GCF_001194135.2 Octopus bimaculoides
ACGCACATACACACATACATACATGTGTGTGTCTGTGAAGAAGGACAGAAAGAAAGAAAGAAAAGATCATAAGAACAAAATCTACTATAATGGTATGTCTGATCACTGTGTTGTAGAAAAGACTATTAATGATTCTGGAGTTCGCATTGTACACACACACACACACACACACACACACACACACACACACACACACACACGCTCGCTCGCACACACACACTCATGTGTGTGCATATGTGTTTCTATGACTGAAAAAGGAGAGGGAGAGCAGCAAGATAAGTAGAAAGGAAGTGAGATGCAACAAAATAAAGTAAAAAAGTTATCAGAATAAATAGCGAGCGCCAAATAAACATGTTGATGTACTTAAGTTGTGTGGTTTAGTGCGATTTGCCTTGTTTTGTCAAGGGAATAAGAGAAACATACTGAAAGCAATGGAAATGAAAAACAAAATAAGGAAGTGAAAAGGGTTTTGATACAGTAAAATGTTTAAGATTTTAAAGAATGAGGAGAACTGAAAGGGGAAAGTCTTCTAATACATTTGTGAAAAGCTCTAAGTGATATGATTACAAATACACACGTATGCGAAATGAAACTTTTTGAAAATTGCTTTCGATAATTATGTGTTACTTTATATATTTTTGTGGTGCTGATGCGAAATATCAAAAAAGCTCTTACTCATCACCCAAGGTTTTCTCACAATTCAGTGATAAAATATACCGATATCTATAGGTAAATCCACATACAGTAGAACAAAATGTAACTAACATAAATGAATTTGGTACTTTATTTAGTAAAATAGAATGGCACAAATGCAACTGAAAGGTGAGAAAATAGATTTTTACAAGAATTCTATCTGTTTTGGATTCAACACCTCAAAATTTCTTTTTCACTTGGAAACTACGCCTGGAATTCTTTCACTTCAAAGCATTTAATCCACGATGCATCATCGAGCAGTAATCGGTCATCATATTGACATTCCATCTTCCCCGATATCTTCCTTCCATTTCCTTTTTTATGCCTTGAAGAAACCTTAGCTTCTGCTCCTCGTTCACATCTCCCAGACTTTCTGGAATGAAATCCAAATGGGCATGTGGGAAATGAACTTTAATGCTCATTTTAAATCCCTAAACCTCGAACTTTTCTATCATTCTTCTCGCTATGTCTTTGTAGTTTGGATCCTTGTAACTTCCCAACAAATTCTTTATCACATCTTTAAAACTAATCCATGCATCCTCTTCAGAAATATTAAAAGGGTTTTCAAAATGTTCGTCTTTGACAAGATTCCTTATATCTAGTCCTACATATACACTTTCTTCAATCTTGGCGTCTGACAGAACAGGAAACTAGCTACGAAAATACTTGAAACCTTCTCCATCCTTAGGCAAACTTTTTACGAAATGCTTCAAGAGGCCAAGTTTTACATGT
>NC_068987.1:43082564-43084427 GCF_001194135.2 Octopus bimaculoides
GGCACAAGTGCATCCCTACTTGACCATTCTTTTTTAAACCAGTGGAGATTCCTGGCTCATTCACATAAGAAACAAGGAAACTCTGTGTTGACTGACTGTTGTCCAAGCAACATGAATATTATTTTCAAGTTGCTGCAAATCATTCAGTTGTGATTCTTGAATTTAATCTTGTGTAAAGGTGACACTAAACTTTCATGTTTCCTTCATGATCATTGAGTCTTCATCGTCGTTGCTATTTATGTCTTCTGACTCAGAACTCAAGTGTATGTTTTCAAGGTTTCATGGTGGTGATTGGCCTGGAGCATCTATCTTGTCCATGGACAACAGGTTGCAATGTTTACAGGAGATTTGGATAAACAATGCTTTTCCCACACTTCAAATTGAGTCCCTGCACATGGGCAAAGTAGCACTCATCACTGATTTTTAGGCTCCCTCCAAATCATTGAAACCCCAAAACGAAAAGACTTCTTAATGCATTTTGTCCATTGTCTTAGTTCTTCAACACAAATTGAATAGGCCTTACGAGGAACCCACTTCTTACCTTGCCCTCCTAATTTCACACCAAAGTAAGCATAGTAAGATAGTTTGACAAATTCAATAATGTTTCTCAGAAGTTTCATGGGAAACAATTGAAATAAATAAATTTTTAAAAAACGCTTTAACCTAAGCGATGTAACCTCATAAAGCGCATGGCTGAAGCTATAGTGATGCAAGCACCTCTCTTTGTAGCTGAAGCGGTCTGAAGGTTGCCAGTTGGTTATTTTACAAAATGACACCTATTAATTATTCTGTTATAGTCTATTTAAGCATGGCAATTAATAATAATAATAAAAGACAATAGTCACACTCAGGCGTAATAGTAAGATACAATAATCGATTTTGGGAAGAAACAGTACGTGACTGGATAATTTCTTTGTAATTTTTGAAGTCAACAGGTACAAATTGATCAGTTTCACCCAATAAAGGTGAAACAATGTTTTGGTTGCAGACGTGTGTATTTATTAGAAAACAAATTACAAACAGAAGACTCATTAAGGCATTTTTCTTCAATACTAAGCCTCTGTTTTTTCTCATGGTCATATTGATAGATTGCTCCTTTTGGTCTTTCTTCCTTCATATATATACTACATATGTGGAAAATCGGTTTTTGTTTGAGGCGTTGTTAGCTAACTCCTCCTACATCGTTTTATTGATTTTGATGAAACTTGACACTTGAGTAGAACTCATGTCTGGAAACTTCATGACATACTTAGATTGTTGAAAAACTCGATAATACGGCCCCTGGAAGGGATGTTTATATATCCATTATATAACTGTTTTTTTTTAAACACCCAAGGGAAATAACACTATTTTTTAAAACACTCAAGGGAAATAACCCATTTCATTATTTTCATACATATATACTACATTCATATATTACCTTTAATAAATTAGCCTTCATAAAGTTCACCTTTAAAACATACAAGTCAATTGATACTGTACTCCACACCAATGATGCTGTTCATCAACCCGTTGAATTCCTCAATAGCCTTGCACATCAGGTCTACCACCGCATAAATTGCATCTAAAGGTTGGAGCCCCAGTTATGCTTCTAAGAAATCTCGATCCTCATTCCAAAGATTCTTCTGATTCCTTCCGACTCACAAATTGATTTCAAAGGGCTACAATTCCCATTGAGCACCAACGAAGTACAGGGTCAGACATTGAAAGAACCTTCGACAACCTCTCTCACCAACCTCCGACAATCTTTTTCACCAACCTCCGTAAACCTCTCTCGCCAACTTCCAGCAATCTCTCCTTCCTCTAGCTGACAGTTTCTGTACGTTTTCGTGACAGAAAATGCACCTTTTGTGGAAGTTATAA
>NC_068987.1:43086624-43088960 GCF_001194135.2 Octopus bimaculoides
TGTATGTCTGTGTTTGTCCCCCTAACATCGCTTGACAACCGATGCTGGTGTGTTTACATCCCCGTAACTTAGAGACCGATAGAATAAGTACTAGGCTACTAAAGAATAAGTCCTGGGGTCGATTTGCTCGACTAAAGGCGGTGCTCCAGTATGGCCGCAGTCAAATGACTGAAACAAGTAAAAGAGTAAAAGAGTATTACGATTTCAGTGACATACTCAACAATGTTAATTGATAACTAGATAGAACGTTCCAAATTAAGAAGGTAAAAAAAAAGAATGAAATGCACTATATATCCTACCTTACATCACAACATAAAATCCAAGAAATACAGAAATATACAACATTATCTATCAAAATATTCCATGCTTTAGCTAGAAAATGAAAAAAGGGAAAACTCAAAATATACAAAATAATCCCAAGACAACTAAAATCCTTTAAAAAATGAATATCAGTGCCAAATTACCCACTACAAACACAATGTACAGAAACTGCATTAACTTGAATGAAGATACATCGTATAAATTTAAACCAGGAGATATTTTCATAGTAAAAAAAATCACATCACCTGTTTGTCAAAAAATTTGACTTATGTTATTAAATGTAATGGTTTCAAATTTAACTTACTTTGAGAAAGAGATTCGATATTCATAGGCAGCAAATATGTCTTAATATCAAACAGATTCCACTAAGTGAACATTTAGATCTAAGTGCGACAAACAAATCACTCAAAATTCCAGTTTTCCCACTTTACGTTTGTTCTAGAAAAAAAGAAAAAACAGATAAAATGCGCACAAAAAAAGATATTTTCATTAAAAAATACAAACCATGGCTGAATAAACTGTAACAACATATCGAATAGAATCATTTTACTTGTGGAGTTCACATTCACAGGAATTTTTAATTGAGATATGCTAGTACTATTCTTCATAAATGTGACGTGAGTCTTTCACCAATTGAACAATCATTCATGTGAATACCTTTGTATGTATTTGTTAAAATAACTTTTAGATGTTTGCGGTTATCTACATAATGTCAGCAAAATTTTTCAGACGGAATGAAGATTTCTTGAAAGGTTCCTGCCATTTTCTTAACTAGTCGATGTTGTTCATTTCCGATTTTATTTGAAATCAGTTTTAAAAAAGCTGTAACGTATCTTATGACATATGTTTGCAAGATATTAATTTGTCTACTTTCAGTAAACTTACTTCTCAGGAGATTATATTCAGGTACATCAATTCATCTATTCTCTAGTAGTATTATTAGGTTGGCCATGGTAATTAGGTGCAAGTAAGAGATTGTGTTCTAAAACATGAACGACCCAACAATTAATGTTTTGCATTTCCATATATTTATTATATCAAACAATTTATTATATTAAACAATTATATTCTACATATGTACAATGAATTAATTATATTCTTTTCTACTCTAGGCACAAGGACCGAAATTTGGGGGAAGGGGACCAGTCGATTAGATCGACCCAGTACGCAACTGGCACTTCATTTATCGACTCCGAAAGGGTGAAAGGCAAGGTCGACTTCGGCGGAATTTGAATTCAGAACGTTAAGACAGACGAAATAATGAATTAACTATATTGAAAAATATATTCGCAAGCATGTCTATGATATTTAAGATTTATAATGCGTAAGATAGAAACAATGTTTTAATTAATACTATTATGTGATAATTGTACATAGTTATTATAAACAGAACAAGGCAAGTAATTATATGGAAAGATATTTGCATATGTATAGATATGTATGAATGTCGACATTACCAACCCTGGTTGATTATTTTTGTCGAATATGAGATACAAAGCATATAATACAACACAAGTAGAAAATGAAAATACTTTTTATGGATCCGAGTGACAGTCTTGTGTAATGCCTAAGGTTATTATGTTTAGGGGTTCAATACTTTCACATTTTATAACCTTTGGAGGCGCATGGCTCAGTGGTTAGAGCGTCGAGTTCACAATTATGAAGTTGCGAGTTCGATTCCCGGACCGGGCTGTGTTGTGTTCTTGAGCAAGACATTTTATTTCACGTTGCTCCTGTTCACTCAGCTGTAGAAATGAGTTGCGGCGTCACTGGTGCCAAACTGTATCAGCCTTTGCCTTTCCTTTGGATAACGTCGGTGGTGTAAAGAAGGGAGGCAGGTGTGTATGAGTGATTGGTGGTTTTCTATAAGCAACCTTGCCCGGACTTGTGCCTCGGAGGGTAACTTCCTAGGTGCAATTCCATGGTCATTCATGACCGAAGGGGATTCTTTACAACCTTTGAAATACAATTTTGCAGGAATTGCACAAAATTTCTTTTAAGTATATCACCTTTAC
>NC_068987.1:43089559-43090463 GCF_001194135.2 Octopus bimaculoides
ACTGAGTTTTTCCTATAAAAAAAAAAGAGTTGGTTTCTAAAAAGAACGATTCTAAATTCCATCTCTATGATTTAGACAACAATAACGATGAAGAATTACAAGTCGGATTTTAGAAGTCTTGTATATTTTTATTGTTTCACTTGTTAATTGTATTCGAAAAGTGTGTGCTAGCCGCTCACTTGCTTTATCTGAAAACTCCAGTGTAATTCAAGATTAACATTTAATTGCATGTATGTATGTATGTACGTATGTATGTATGTATGTATGTATGTATGCATGTATGTATGTATGTATACATGCATGCATGTATGTATGTATGTATGTATGTATGCGTTTATGAATGTGTGTGTGCGCGTGTGCGTGCAAGCAGTATGCATATATATACATGCATGTATTCATGTATGTACGAGGGGTGTATGAAAAGTCTTGAGCCTCAAAAACAAAATACATAGTTCAAGACTTCTGATGATTTATTTTTCAACATAGTCCCCCTCGATGGCTGAACACTTTCTCCAGCGGTGCTGAAGCACCATTATCCCGGCGTAGAAGAACTCTTTTGTTTGGGCCTCCAAGAAACTTCCTACTGCGTCTATGATGTCATTGTCATTGGAAAATGGCGACCAGCCAGGGCTTTTTTCATTTTGGGGAATAGATGAAAGTCAGAGGGGGCTAAGTCTGGTGAATAAGGCAGATGGGGAACAAGTTCGTATCTACAATCACGAATTGTTGCCATGGCAACCACTGAGGTGTGGGATGGAGCATTGTCGTGATGAAAACAAACTCCTCTGGTGAGCATTCCCGGCCTTTTTTCTTTGATTGCTTCTCCGAGGCATTTTAGTTGCTGACAATAATACAGCCCTGTCACGCTGTGACCCTTTCAAAGTAATCGATCAGCAAGACAACT
>NC_068987.1:43090653-43093767 GCF_001194135.2 Octopus bimaculoides
TGGCCTTCTTTGGGGTAGGAGAAGATGAATGCTTCCACTGCTTTGATTGTTCTTTGGTTTCAGGCTGGTAGTGATGAACCCAACTTTCGTCCATAGTAATGAAATGAGCAAAAAAATTCTCTTCATCGGCTTCAAACAGTTCCTGATTGCTCATGGACAAAGTGCACCTGGTGCATTTCTGTTCAGGAGTCAAAAGGCAAGGGACCCAGAAACCTTTGAGAACCCAAGTTCTTTTGTCACAACGTTGTCTGCTCTTTCATTTGAGATGCCCAGTCTCTCGGCTATCTGACGACATGATATTCAGCGATCTTGCATTAACATACCAAGGTTGTCCTTGGTGGTTGCAGTTGGTAGTCTCCCTGGTCTGGGATCATCTTCCACACTCTCCCTGCCACGCTTGAATTCATTTACCCAGTGTTTGACTGTTGCATTTCAAGGAGCATTGTCTGTTACGGTTCTCACCATATCTTCACGGATTTCTGATAGAGTCATACCTTTCAAATGAAAGTACTTTATGACGGCACGATACTCAGTTTTCTCCATTTTCCTTCTAACCTCGACACTTGTTTATTCAAAATTCTGCAACAAAAGAAAAATTAAAATATCAGAATCAAGAAAATGAGCAAGAATTCTCCGAAAAGACTGTACTTACCAGAAAAAAATGTTTCAGCTATCTAGCAGCCCCGTTTCTATGTTAGGCTCAAAACTTTTCATACATCCCTCGTATATGTGTTTTCTTGAGCGCATGTATATATGCATGCATATATGTAAGTATGTATGAACGAACAAATGTGTGTATATATGGATGCATGCATGTATTTGGCATGCAGGTGTACATGCATACACGTATATATGCTTGTATGTATATATGATGTATGTATGTTATAGTTATGTATGCGTGTATGTAAGTGCGTGCATTTATGTATGATGTATGTGTGCGTGCATGTGTGTGTGTGTGTGTGTGTGTGTGTGTGTGTGTGTGTGTGTGTGTGTGTGTGGCAGATTCGAAACCGAATCGCCCACTTTTGTGAAATATGCGTCTAAAAGGATCTGACAAAAAGCCTACCTATTTCCTTAAAATATTTTTGAAAATGAATTTGAAGAATTTATTCAAAATTAAATTTTAGATGTGTTCTTCATAGCCTTAGTTCCAAATGAAATTTAAAGGATTCGATAATTAGATAACTATTCTTACCGTAAAAACTATTCGATAATAATCTTGGAGAAAAGCAATTCCTATTTGAGGACCGTACGTAGGATTTATATCAGTCTATGTCACCATTGGCCATCCATACTTAGCATTAGCGCCTATAATAACTATTGTAAGTGTTTATCGTAACTTTCCCCGCTAACTTCAATGTATCTGAAAAGCTATCATCACTCTAAGGTAAGGTTACTTTATTCTAATTATAATAATGCTTGCCATATGTTTACCTAGTTTTGGATATAATCGGTAAGAAACTTCTAAAGCTACATCATCTTCGCCTAAACCTTATGGAATTTTCTGTCTCTGAGTCACGCTTTGTTTCTATGAAGATGTCTGCTCCGAGGATTTATTACCATATCTGTCTTACCCAGTGTCGGGTTTCGGCTACTAATTACTGCATTAAACCGTCTTTTGTTCCTTTAATGTGCATAAGTTGTGACAGTCGAACGGGTCGTCTTTTTTCTTCGTTATTTTTCTTTGACAACTTCGATAGAATTTCTGATATTTTTAACCTAAGTAGCAAAGGGTATCTTACAATTCATTTTTAAAGATATGTTTTGTGTTTGTTGCTAAAATAATATACATTATACATGTTTTTATATGATGTGTGTTGTTATAAATCCCCCCAATTGATAACTATCTCTGGGCCCCACCCCCAAATTGGTTGTCTGCAGTCAACATTAGTGGATCGAAGGAGAAGTCTAAATGATCCCCCACTTCGTAATTACGAATTTCTTTCAATTTTTCCGAAAATATCTAAAAACAAAAATCTATATTTTAAAACTTATGATCTTAAAATTCGGTCCCAGTATATAATTTTTTTCCTCAATAAATTTATTTGGGGGAAACCAGGATTCTAGAGAATCTTTTATAAATAATCTTTTGGAATTAACTTATATTAATGTCTAAACATATGTTTTCAAAACAAAACAGTTGCGAAACTTTGGTAGATTTCATCTCTAGTTATGTTCACACTGATAATAATGTTTATTTGGGTTATTTATTAATGTTTCCATTAATAAAGTTCTTGGAGTTAAGTGTTGATGTGAGGGGAAACATGAAGGGAGCCTTCATTTTCTGTGTAAGGGATTTAGTTAGGCTTTAGATGATGACCACTAATGGGATATACCACGCACTTCTAGCGATAATTTTTGCGTTGTTCATTTAAACAAAACCATTCATTGTGGTATTCAATCTTAAAAACTATTGTCGGTGAAAACTATACTAATTAGAATTATATTTTCCAAAATTCTTTCTATTATTAAATGAAATGCTTTTGTAGGTTTCATTACCTGGTTTGAGGTATTTAAATTTACTTGGCTCATAAATGTTCCGAGGCAACATATTTTCCCCACTCTTTCTTTTAATCGGATACCTTGTTATATAAGAAATTCATTGTAGTAAAAAAAAATGTATTGTATCACAATAAATGTGGAACCCTTTATACAAAACAATAAATTAGATCAGAGTTCTGATAATTTAATTTTTAGATAATTTTTAATTTTTAGTGTGTAATGATATATAAATATCATGCGTCTCTTATGTAAAATGGAAAGCCTTTTTGACTGGTCGTAAGAAATTAGTTTTCTTGGGACATTATTTCTTATCAAAAGAAATTAATATTTTTGAGCGATGTTAGGTTGATTGGAGCAAACAATTTATATATATATAATTTATATCTAAGACTGATCATTTACCTGTATGTGGAGATGGGAGACAAATAAGAATAATAATTGTTATTATATTTGCAGCAAGTCGCTTAAATGCTGAAAGTCATTTCCAGAAGTGCTCCAGAATCCGTAATGTGTGTGTGTGTGTGTGTGTATACATATATATATGTATGTGTGTATGTATGTATATATGTATGTGTATATATGTATGTATGTATATGTATGTATGTATATGTA
>NC_068987.1:43093867-43105796 GCF_001194135.2 Octopus bimaculoides
TATATATATATATATATATATGATGAACATAGCTGACACTACTTTGAGAAGTTATAACATATGTCAGAATGATGAACAAGTGGGATATAATAATACATATATGATGCATGCATCTATAAAGAACATATATATGTATAATGTATATATGTTTAATGTATGTATATTTGTCTGAAGTATGCATATATTATGTATATAGATAGAGAAGAAAACATTGTGTACAAAATTTATTTTTCCTATTTTTATTATTTTTTAAGCTGATATAGTTTTTTGGCTTTGTATTTATATTATCCCAAAATTCTATTGATTTGTTATACATAAAATGTATATTATATACATATAATGTATATTATATACATGTATATTATATACAACCTGATGACTGTGTTCACTTAAAGCTACACATTACCGTGTTACACAGTCATTAGCCTAAACCAAGAGCATCATCTCTCACAAGCTAACAGTCATATTTTACAACTGACATGAAGTTTTAAATATGAAATGTTAAGCTTGAGTCATTTCATTAACAAAATACACTCAGGGCATTTCTACTTCAGTTTCTAGTTATAACTAAAACAGTTTTAACAACTAATAGAAGAAAAACTACTGTATTAGTGCTGCAACAAACAAAGGTCAACAAGGTGTGTCAAGAGGGTGCTTGAGGTTTTAGGAAAAAAAATTAGTGTCTCTGATTTCACTGATAGTCTCTTACTAACTCAGCTGGACTAACAAAATATTGGGGAAAAGTTGATTTTTAAGTGACAAGGTCAATGAGGTTTTGTCAGGGACCATTAAAAAACTCTGCAGTTTAGAGAAGAGAAATCAAACAGAAATAGAAGACATATAATATATGGTAGCTGTTTATACAAGAGAGGAAGTTGTTGTTTAGCCTCAGGACAGCACTGATCAAGCAGACCTCTGATCAAAAACATTACTAGCTATGACCATCCCATCATTTAGTTAGAGAAAGAATTAATTGTCCAATGTGTCCTTCCTTTTTAGTAAGATTGTAAGTGTAATTTGGGAGAGATTTAATTGTTATTTCAATGAAATTAAACTACCATAGAGGCACTCTCATTAGCTCAAATGAATTAATTAGGTTTATGTTGAATTAGACTTCTCTTATACTCTCTTTTACTTGTTTCAGTCATTTGACTGCGGCCATGCTGGAGCACCACCTTTAGTCAAGCAAATCAACCCCAGCACTTATTCTTTGTAAGCCTGGTACTTATTCTATCAGTCTCTTTTGCCGAACCGCTGACGGGGACGTAAACACACCAGCGTCGGTTGTCAAGCGATGTTGGGGGGGGGGGACAAACACAGACACACAAACATACACACACACATACATATATATACATATATACGACGGGCTTCTTTCAGTTTCCATCTACCAAATCCACTCACAAGGTTTTGGTTGGCCCTAGACTATAGTAGAAGACACTTGCCCCAGGTGCCACGCAATGGGACTGAACCTGGAACCATGTGGTTGCTAAGCAAGCTACTTACCCCACAGCCACTCCTGCACCTATATATAAATGAAAAATATAAATATGCACATCATCATCTTCATTGCTCTTCACATGTTTTATTTTTTTTACATATTGGCATAGGCACAGGTGTGGGTATGTAGTTAAGAAGTCTGCTTCCTGACCAAAATGCTGGCACCTTATACAACTATCTTCTACTATAGCCCTGGACTGACCAGAGCTTTGTAAGTGAATTTGGGAGACAGAAACTGAAACAAGCTTGTTGCATGTGGTGTATATGTATGTATGTATACGTGGTCTGATCAATAAGTATCTGGACTGTTGCCATAGTAACGAAGCTAAAGCACGCAAAGTGAAGCTGCCTGACATAAATCGACCTTGAACTCTGCTGTGCATGCATACTAAGTTTTAATGTTCTAGCTCACTTCTGCTGCCTACAGAAGTGCCTGGAAGGAAAATGTGTAGGGTGTGATCGTTGCATTGACCATGACTGAGAAAGTTGAACAGAGAATCTGCATTAAATTTTGCCAAAAGTTTGGTAATACCAGCTTAGCAAAGTTTTCAAAAAGTTTTCATCATTCTCGACACAATCAAGGAGATCTTATGCAACTGAAACCCCAAGTGTCTTTTTGGTCATCTGAAAACAGTTTTGGCACAAACTTAGCAGACACGCATCTCAAACCCAAATCTTCAGTGATAATGGACTGAACTGAACTGTAACTAATCTGCACATCCTCTGATAACTTAAAGATAGTGATTCAACGATTTCCTCTCACAGCTGCATGCACATCTGCAATGTTTTTCTTGGTTCTGCTGGTTGCAGGTCTCTCAGAACATTCATCAATATCGACATTTTTCGGCCATATTGTAAACATCTGAACCACTCATATACTTGTGTGCAGCTCACACACTCCTCTCTATACATTTTCTGCAACTTAGCATAAGCCTCTGAGCAGGTATTGCCATGACAACTTTCTCTGTCATGGTCAATGTGATAATCACATACTACACACCCTCCTTCCAAGCACTGCTGTTAACAGTAGAAGTGAGCTAGAACGTTAAAACTTGATGGAAGAGCACCTTTAATCTTGAAACCAAAGATGGTTGTTTTTCTTCTAGTGCTGACTTAAGCTGCTCGCAGTAGATCTCCTTTATCATTTGATTTGGGTTTAAAAGTTCAAAGTCGATTAAACCTTCCATATCCTTTCAAACAGATAACAACAACTTATGTGGGTGAAGACCTTCTTTTGCCTGGGGTACTGGTGTTTCTCCTTTCCCTACCCACTGTCTTCAGTGCTTGACATTTTTATAGAGAACCCATTTCATGTCACCAGTCACTATTCAGTCAAAAAAAAGCTCATTTGTGAAACGTAACAGCAAAGAAGAGAAAACATTCACTCTCTGCACACAATTAGACTCAGAAAGTTTGTGAGGAACCCACTGACCCAATTTGCTGACTTTTCCGATAGCATACAGGTGTTGATGAATGGTTAAATGACCAAATCCAAGCTGCTCTGCTAGTTCCTCAACAGTTACGATGGGATTTTGTTCCACCAGGGTTTGTAGGAAGTCCTCATGAAGCTCTACAGATTCTCCAGGATGAGGCTTGTCTTCTAGGCTGTAGTTTCCAGCTCAGAATTTCTGGATTGGCTTATGCTTACTGTCCGATCCCCATAAACTGCCTTAATATTCCTCACATTTTCTGTTGCGTTGTTGCCTTCATTGAACTCATAAAGCAAAATATGCCGAATATGCTCCGTTGTCACTTCCGTTATAGCTTTGAGAAAATAACTATTAAAATTGAACTGCACTGTTCAAAACTTGCACTAAGAATAAGGACAAGGTAAAATTACTATCTGCTTTTATAGCAGGTTGATGCAGATAGTTTATCCCGTCCCCCTTTGACTTTTCATGCAATTAAAAAAAACTGCATTATTTATGGGATGACCCAATATATATAGCAACATCAATGCCAAGCATTGATTAGGAGTAAACAAACTTTTGGTTAGTTAAATGCATTTGTGACATATTTTAACTTCTAAAGGCAAAATAGGGATAAGCCATAGCTTTAACTAAAAACAGTCAACATCAGTGACTGAGTTGCACTAATGAACCACCTGGTTGAGATAAAAATAGAGGTGTCAGGACCAAGCAGTAATTAGGAATAAACAAACTTTAGGTTAATTAAAATGTAATATATTTTAACTTCTAAAGGCAAATTCATTACATTTACCATGGAGAAAAAGATCCTCTTGCAGTGAATTTGCCCTTAGAAATTAAAATATGTCACAAACATATCTTAACTAACTTAAAGTTTGTTTATTCCTAATCAGTGCTCAGCACTGATGCTGCTATTTTTATTCCAACCAAGCAGACCACTAGCACTACTCAGTTACTGATGTTGACTGTTTTTAGTTAAAGTTACAGCATTGAATCTACCAAGGTTTATCACTCTTCTGTATTTCCCATTGAGAAAAGTTAAGGAACCAGAAGCACATGTCTGGGAATCCAGTTAGGGGAAGCATTGGACAGATATATTTTAACACCTTATATCATCATCATCGTTTAACGTCCACCTTCCATGCTAGCATGGGTTGGACGATTTGACTGAGGACTGGCAAACCAGAAGGCTGCACCAAGCTCCAGTCTGATCTGGCAGAGTTTCTACAGCTGGATGCCCTTCCTAATGCCAACCACTCCGAGAGTGTAGTAGGTGCTTTTACGTGCCACCGGCACAAGGGCCAGTCAGGCGGTACTGGAAACGGCCACGCTCAAAATGGTGTTTTTTATGTGCCACTTGCACAAGAGCCAGTCCAGCGGCACAGGCAATGACCTCACTCAAATGTTTTCTTATGTGCCACTGGCACAGGTGCCAGGAAGGCGACGCTGGTAACGATCATGTACAAATAGTGCTATTTACGTGCCACTGGCACTGAAGCCAGGCAGCTGCTCTGGCAATGATCACGCTCAGATGGTGCTCTTACCACTCCACTGGCACAGGTGCCAGTCATCGAATTTGGTTCAATCACGATTTCGATTTCACTTGCCCCAACAGGTCTTCGCAAGCCGAGTATAGTATCCAATGAAGGAGAGATTGGCATGGGTGCCAGTCGTCGAATTTGGATCGATTTCATTTGCCTCAACAGGTCTTCGCAAACAGAGTTTAGTGTCCAATGAAGGAAAGGTATGTATAAGTGGGCTGGCTACACCCCTGGCAGAGGCCTCGAAGAAAGAATTTTTTTCTCTGTGGTAATTGGAGTGAATTTGTCTTTAGGAAGTGAAAATATGTCACAAATATATTTTAACGAACCTAAATTTTATACACACAAATATGTGTATGTGTGCACACACATGTGTGTGTATAGTGAAGGAGCATGGCTTAGTGGCTATGGTGTTTGGCTCACAATTGTAAGGTCATGAGTTTGATTCCTGGTGGTGCATTGTATCTTTGAGCAAGATATATTATTTCATGTTGCTCCAGTTTACTCAGCTGACAAAATTGAGTTGTACATGTATTTCAAAGGGCCAGCCTGGTCACATTCTGTGTCAAGCTGAATCGCTCAGAGAACTATGTTAAGGGTACACATGTCTGTGGAATGTTAGCCACTTGCACGTTAATTTCACTAGTAGGCTGTTCCTTTGATCAGATCAACTGAAACACTTGTCATAGTGACAGAGTGCCAGTTATATATACACAAAGTAAACACAAATGGCGTTTAAAATTTGTGGCAGCTTTTTCAGTATATATATATATATATATATATATATATATATGTGTGTATGTATATATATATGTGTGTGTGTGTGTGTGTATGTGGGTTTGAGTATGTGTGTGTTTGGGACTTCTTTCTCTTATTAAGGAAACAGTTATAGAAGCTGAAACTAGATCAAGTTGGCTGTGGTTGATAAGAGATTGCAAGTGGACCAGCTCAATCCTTGCTGCTCACTCAGGCAAAGTATACAGGCTAAAGGGTGAAATGCTTGTGACCTTGAGATACCTGTTGACAATACAGAAGGGTTTACAGCATTGCAATGAATTTAAAAGAGCTTGAAAAACTTCTGAGTAGCTCTTGCAGTTGCTGCAAGGAATAAAGCATCCCTGATATTTATTTTACCTATATCACAGTATTGACCAGGCTCTCAGGGGCTGTTATACACTGATGGTCACAATTTGTTTCAATTTTGTCTTGATTGTGCCATTCTTTTCTTTCTTGATCCAAATTGCTTTACCAAATCCTCTTCCCATCATTATGGAGGCCTTTCAAGTGACCTTTTCTGATCTCTTGGATACCACTAGGCAATAGCACAGGTCTACCTGTTGTCTATGAACCTTGCAACATCTGAATCAGCAAAACTTGTGTTTTTGGCACTCTGTAATCACATTGTTCACTCCACTCAATTCTCAAATTACCACATTTTGAATGGGCTCTCTTGGATCCTTCCATGGCCATTTGCACTGTAGCCAGTCAATGTTCTGTTCTCTTCATAGTAGCCCATGTCTCACTTTCATATGAGTGCAGGTAGGACAGTGCTATTGAAGAGTTTGGCACATGTGGTATTGTCTAGCTTTGTTTGGAGCACATCTTTTTTAAGAAGGATGATAAAGAGTATTTTTTAAAAAATTACCACTCCATATGCCTCTTTTTTCACCTCTATAAGCTGTTTACAAAGGTCATAGTCACCAGACTATCAAAACACTTCAATGACCAACAGCTGAGAGAGGAAGAAGGTTTCTGTAAGAAGTATAGTATGTTAGATCAAGTGTTCACTCTAACACAGAACAAGCGAACAAATACAAGCTTCCTCTGTGTATCACTTTTGTTGATTATGAAAAGGTCTTTGAGAGCATCAACATAAACACAGTGTTGAAATCTCTGGAAATGCAAGGTGTCGAGGTGCAATACATCAAACTGCTCAGAGATGTAAACTCAGGGTGCACAATAGATACAGCTTTGCTCTCGCCACCAGTAAGGGTCCCAATTGAGAAGGAATGTCAAGCAAGGAAATACAGTTTCTCCAAAGTTCTTTAACCCACATATCTAGAAATGGTCATTAAACGACATTGACTGGACAGATGGCATGAAAATCAATGGTGAGCAACTAATACACCTCTAATTCACAGATGACATTGTACTCATCACTGAAGCCACAGATCAGCAGCAGACCATGCTGATAAAGGTGAGTACTCAACACTTAGTAGTAGTTCTTAGAAGGAATCGCATGAAAACAAAATATATGTGGTCAGAAAATGTAGCACAAGGCCAAATAAAGATGGGAAGTGATGAAATTGAGGAGGTAAAGAAGTATGTCTACTTAGGACACAGTGAACATGTGTTAAGATATGGATGCTGAAATCTCAAAAACAATAAGTGCAGGATGGAAGACATTTCAATTATATGTGTGTGTGTTATATAAATACCTATATCATAATGACAATGAATTATCTGAGTATCTCAGTATTCTACAGACACTTGTACTTTTAACATAATCCTCAGGTAAATTACACATTTTCTATCTACCTTTTTTCACTCACAAGGCTTGGGTTGACCAAAGTAATGATAAAAGAGTAAAACAAATCTAGATTAAACACAGGACATAGTAATTGTGATCCTTGCCTCTTAACTATTAGGTCAAACAAATATCTGAAACCTGGCACTTGTGCCCGCAGCATGTGCAAGGACTTTCGAGCGAGATCATTGCCAGTGTCCCTGGACTGGCTCTTGTGTGGGTGGCACATAAAATACACCATTTTGAGCGTGACCGTTGCCAGTATCGCCTGACTGGCCTTCGTGCGGGTGATATGTAAAAGCACCTACTACACTCTCGGAGTGGTTGGCATTAGGAAGGGCATCCGGTTGTAGAAACTCTGCCAAATCAGATTGGAGCCTGGTGTAGCCTTCGGGCTCCACCAGTCCTCAGTCAAATCGTCCAACCCATGCTAGCATGGAAGGTGGACGTTAAACGATGATGATGATGATGATGATTTATAAGTATAATGTAAGACAAAAAAGAGAAAAGATTCCAACAAGGATGTTGAACTATACATCTGTTGTTAGTTGTTACAATTAAGCACTAATCATATTTTGGTATTTGCTTTAACTTATAAACAAGGGAGAATTATTTCAGCATGCACTGAGTTAGCAGTTAGTAGGTTAGCCTATCTGCTGGTGATTAAGTAGTTGAGACATTGTCCATGATTCACATGCAGTACGACCAGGAAGCAGGTGGGGGTACTGTAAGCAAATCTAGCAAAACATTTATTCTTTCATTCTTTTATTTGTTTCAGGCAAGCAGCTGCAGTCATGCTGGAGTACCATAACTGCTGATTTGGGTTTAATTTGTTCAGAGCACATTTAGAGTAATTAGCAGTACAGTCGTGTAGCAAATGATTGATGTGTGGTTCAACTCCCATGATGGAATCTGTTCTCTTTTTTACCTTGAACTTGAAAATCTCTCTCTCTCTTATACACACACACACACACATATATATATATTAATAATTTAGAGAAGAACCATCATGGTGCAACTTGCACGAAGAAGGAGATCAGACACCATCAAGAAAAGTATACTATACAAAACTAGTTTAAAAATCTAAAAAATCCAAGGGAGAATTTATAATACATGAAAATCTATTAAATATTGGACTAAGAATTAAAATTGGTAACGTTTAAGAAATGAAAGTGGGAGAAAGACTACGCGTTTCATGGCCACATAATGAATAGAACAAGATAGATACCACCCAATATGAGGACACTCTTCAGGTCCGTGGTTCGAGATAATATTAACTTCCTACTTGGAGATACTTTATAAGTCCACCATAATACTACCTTCCTTCATTTTTGTCATTTTTAGTTATTATATATTTTACGTACTCTTAATTACTTTTACATGTTTGCTCCCATCACTTTTTCACTATTTTCTCTTCTACTCTTTTACAAAGCAGCATAATATTGTTTGATTCCAGGTCTACGCACTTACCTTATCATCTTTTCTTCTTAGTTTTTCTTCCCTCTTCTCCTTCCACGCCATGCTTTCGTATCTCACGTGGTGGGCGCCATTTTGTCACGTGATACACATAGTATATTTTTCTTTGGTTTTGGATAGTACCCCAATCAACCAAGCTTCCTCGTTAAGTTATGTGGCATTTTTCCCTTATATTCTTGCACGTTTTTTTCCCTTTACTAGCTAATCACACTTTTGTTATATATGTTTCCTTTTCCTTATCTACAGATATTATCTCCCCAATTGACGCTTCATGCCTTAAATTTGACAGATATTTATTGCTATTTGATGTGTTTTATTATAAAACCTTGATAATTTCCTTTGTACTAAATGTTGCTTAAATGGACAGATTTTTATACTTTTCTTATTTTATGCAGTTTTAAATTTAAGATACGTTTTTTGAAGTTACCAGACCTGAGGAGTGTCCTCAAATTGGGTGGTATCTATCTTGTTCGATTCATTGTAGATTGACCAGATATTTCCCACTATTATGTGGCCATGAAACGCACGTAGTCTTTCTCCCACTTTCATTTCTTAAACGTTACCGATTTTAATTCTTAGTCCAATATTTGATAGATTTTCATGTATTATAAATTCTCCCTTGGATTTTTTAGATTTTCAAACTAGTTTTGTATAGTACACTTTTCTTGATGGTGTCTGATCTCCTTCTTCGTGCGACTTGCATCATGGTGGTTCTTCTCTAAATTATTAAAATATTTTTCAATATACAACTCAATTTGATATTATCAAATTGTATTTCCTTGTAAGTTTGGATTTTGTAATTGCCTAACATTATAATATATATATATATATATATATATATATATATATATACATGTATGTCTGCATGCATGCATGCTATCATTTAGCTTTATTTCTAGATTTCTCAACAGTGGAGAAAGATGGTGCAATACATCAAAAGTTCATTGCAATTTCAACAACACCAACAGGATATTTGTACATGTATGTGTGTATACGTGCAAGTATTTAGTATCAGTACATGTGCAGATGTGTATGTTTTGTTTTATGCATGTATACTCATTTATATAGCATCATGTCTAAACATGTACATGTGTATTTATATGCTAAAATTTATGAAAGTTTTATTCATTTTGACAGTTCTAATGATGGCATGTGTGTGTGTGTGTTTATATACATATGTATGAGTCACATTAAGAAAACCTGAATCATATATATGTTCATAATGAAATCAATTTCCCTTAGAAAATTTCTTGTATATGAAAAAGTGAACGATATGTTTTAAGTTGTAAAAATTTATAATAGCATTTACAGAGAGAACAACAATGAAGATATTACAGTTGTGTATCCAGTGTACTGGACTAATGGATTGGTCCCAATGAATGGCTCTCTGCCATGAGTTGGCAGATCTAACAGGAAGCTACTCAATTGATATAGGGTTTTGTAGGTTTCAATGTTTACAAAAACCTCAAAAGACATCATTGCAACAATGGAATTCTACTTAAGTAGTAGTTATGGGTATTAAATACTTGAATCTATGTAACAGCTATTGCTTACTGACCATACAGCATGTTGGTATTTCTGTAGGTTTTGCTTTAGATGTTCAGCTATCAAAGAAACATATACATTATTTATAATACAAGATGCAGCAGAAAATCCTCCCATATTTTACATGGTTATCGATGTGGCACTAGTAAAGTTAGGCAGATGGTAATAGTGTCTTCATGTAGCTAAAATCAAACAGCTTTTTCTTTTGTTCTTTTTTCAGTTATAAACATACTTTCGACTTTTGCACATTGTGTTTGCTGTTGAAACATTTGTCAACTATTATAGGGGAGGTATTTTTGCTACATCCTGTATGATTCAATAGGACTCAGGGACTGTAATGCAATCTTTAAACATGATTGTATTTAAGATTCAGGTCAACACTGATAAAACAATGTTGAATATTTGTATAACACTCCTTTTATAAAAATAGGAGCTACAGCTGCACTATCATGGACCTTTTATTGACTTATTGAAGAGTGCATATAAGTTATTACCTCCCTGCAACACACATATATAAGCACACTTTCATCTTATAGGCATCTATTATCTTACCACCATGTCTGTCTTTGAATATATTTTTAAAATGAAGATATATAGATATTTTTGTTGGCAGTTTGATTCCAGAAAAAAACTGCAATTGTATTTTCAGAATGGGAAATACAGCACATGAGAAATAATTTGTTTAATAACTAAGTGAGATATTGCAGTATTAGATTTTTATCATTGTACTTCTATATGTGTTCTCATATAATAACATAACAGGGAATTCCCACACATTTCACAGTGATATGGTTTATCATTCAGATGAGTTTTTACATGTTCTTTTAGATGGGAATTTTGAGAAAAATCTTTCCCACAGATTTCACAGTGAAAAGGCTTTTCTCCAGTATGTATTTTGATGTGTTCTTTTAAATGGGAATTCCGAGAAAAATCCTTTCCACAAATTTCACACTGGAAAGGTTTCTCACCAGTATGTATTTTTATGTGTTCCTTCAGATAGGAATTCTGAGAAAAGTCTTTGCCGCATATTTCACAATGATATGGTTTTTCTCCTGTGTGTGTTTTAATATGTTCTCTGAGATGGGAATTCCGGGCAAATTCTCTTTCACATATTTCACAATGGAAAGGTTTCTCACCAGTATGAATTCTAATATGCCTCTTTAAAGTTGAATTATCAACAAAATCTTTACCACAAATGTCACAGTGAAATGGTCTTTCTCCAGTGTGCGTCCGTATGTGCCGGCTTAATAAAGAGTTTCGGGAGAATTCTTTCCTACATAACTCACACTGGAAAGGTTTCTCCCCAGCATGGGTTCTTATATGTTTTCTCAGATAAGAATTTAAAGCAAAACGTTTCCCACAAAGCTCACAGCTAAAAGCTTTCTTTACAACATGGGTTTTTAGATGCATTCTTAAATCCCTTTTCAAGGTGAAATTTTTACCACAAATTTCGCAATGAAATGGTCTTAGAACTGGATCTTGTTGCATCTTGCTTCCAAAAGAAAGCAGTTTTTTATAAAAAAGTTTCTTCAATTTAGAAGTGTCAGTAATTTCAAAAACACTATGTGCAAGTCATCGGCAAGTGTCTGTATGAATGAACTGTGTAATCTCCAATTTCAAAATCTAAAAAAATAAAGAAATAATTTTAAATGTTGGCATCAAAATTTTCTTTCAATTTCAAGACAAAAGACACACAACACTACTTTTACATTATGAGTGACCAATTTCTTCAAATAGAATAAAATGTTGGTGTTTCACAAGCATTCTTTGATATATGAATCTATTTTCCAATGATAGTAGTTATGAATCTGCTGCCAACACTCACACAAAACTGTAACCTTTGCAGATATATAGAATGATTTAAGCAGAGCATGTTCCATTAGTAATAGAAACAATTAAAGATGGGATACAAC
>NC_068987.1:43105806-43109005 GCF_001194135.2 Octopus bimaculoides
CATATAAGAGAATTAAACAACTATAATATAAATTAGACAAACACAGCATGAAAATGATTGGTAAGTTATTGTATTACAGACTTTTGCAATCTGATCAACAGAGGCATCCTGATATTGACTCTTTTAGATACCATATTTCTGATGAAATACGCAGCCTTTGCTCAATAAATTGTAAAAAATAACAAAATATTTAGTAAAATAATTATCATTACTAAGTTCATGTTTAGAACATAAATTAACATGAAATTTTGATGGAAGTTTTTAATTTAGATCACTTTAAAACAGGAAATTCGCTTTATAGAACAAGGGGCAGTCTCAGTAGAGTTGGTAGCAAAAGGGTTAAAATGAAGATGACAATAATGATGATAGAAATTTGAAATTTTAGCTATTGTCTTAACAACCATAATAAGTAACTGGGATAATAATCTGTTGACATTCTTAATGTATATTTAAGGGTGAGTGTGTGAGTAGAGAGAGAGAGAGATAAAGAGAGAGAGAGGTGGTTTGGTGTTGAGCAGGTGGAGCATTGGAATCTATCGCTGTGTTTCTGCAACTCATCAGTGTTTTAATTCAGAAAAGGGTTCAACTTTTCATCCACTTGAATCAATGAGAGCACATCTACACGGTAGAAACAGTAACAAAATTTCCCTCAGATCACACTAACTTCTTAAAAAGGCAAAGGGCAGAGTGAAGAGTGTAGTTGTAAATAAATATATGCTGTCATGGGAGAAGGGGAAGACAGGAAGGTCACAGCGGGAATGCCTTTGATCCTATATCTTCTGAATCAGAGCAGAACCAGGGTTAAATAACACCAACAACAGAACTCCATCTATTTAATGCTAAGTAAAATAGTATTAAAAAGTAGTCCTATGGATCCTTGATTTCAAAAGAGGCAGCAATGCCGTGTGTGTGTGTGTGTGTGTGTTTTAGATGTACTTTTTCACTTCGGGCTTTTCTCTCTTGCTTCTAATACTTTGCTAGTTACAAGCAAGACTATGGCACACACACACACACACACACGTAATTATACTAGAAGTCATTAAGTTATCCCATTTCACTAGAACAGTTTACACGGAGATGAGAAATATAAAATGAACAGAAAGTGTCTTCCCTTCTAGCGAAAAGGAGTTTATTGTAACTATTGTTGAAGGAAACTCTGCTGATGATGGTGGTCTAGATAGATAATTTTGGTGGTGGCAATGGTAGTAATAGTAGTAAAAGTAGTAGTAGTATCAAATATCAGAATTCTTAATGATGATAATGATGAAATCTGGTAATGTTTTGGGGAGCAGTAATGATGATGGTGATGATATAAACGCATTAAACATCCTTTATAAGCAATTGGGGAGTGTGCTGGATGTGAAAACACATCAATATGTATGTGTGTGTATTAATACAGACACTTGAAGCTGCATTGAAATAAAGATGTGCATATTCATAAGGTATATACAAATGTAGAACAACACATGCATGTGTATGTCTAGGGGCATTGTGGTAAGAAGTTTACTTTCACATAATTTCAGGAGCAGTTACACTGTGTGATACCTTGGACAAGTGTCTTCTACTATAGCCTAGGCCTGATCAAAGCCTTGTTAGTGGATTTGGTAGACAGGAACTGAGAGAAGCCCATCCTAAATATGTATGTAGGAATAATATGTGCATGTGTGCTGTGCTGTGTTGTGTTGTGTTGTGCGTGTGCGAGAGAGGGTTACTGTCTCCTTGCTTTGACCTTCCATGATACTAGTAAACAGGTCATGGCTGTGTGGTAGGAAGTTTGCTTCCCAACCACTTGGTTCCAGGTTCAGTCCCACTGCATGGCACTTTGGGCAAGTTTCTTCTGCTATAGCCTCAAGCTGACCAAAGCCTTGTGAGTGGATTTTGAAGATAGAAACTGAGAGAAGCCCACCCTAAATAAATATATATATATATTTCTGTTTCCATTGCCACTTGTCTTTTATTTTCCCCTTCTATAGTTTGTTAAATAATTCCTTCCCAGTAATGCTACATGAGTTGTCCTGGCACCACTAGTAACTTTAACTAAATATACCCAATCTTCTCCTTGTAAGCACGTATCATCATCATCATCATCATCATCGTTTAACGTCCGCTTTCCATGCTAGCATGGGTTGGACGATTTGACTGAGGACTAGTGAACCAGATGGCTACACCAGGCTCCAATCTGATTTGGCAGAGTTTCTACAGCTGGATGCCCTTCCTAACACCAACCACTCAGAGAGTGTAGTGGGTGCTTTTATGTGTCACCAGCATGAAGGCCAGTCAGGAGGTACTGGCAACGGCCACGCTTGAAATGGTGTAATTTACGTCCCACCTGCCCAGGAGCCAGTCCAGCGGGACTGGTAATGAACTCGCTCGAATGTCTTTTCACGTGCCACTGGCACAAGTGCCAGGAAAGCGACGTTGGTAACGGTCACACTCAAATGGTGCTATTTACGTGCCACTGGCACGAAAGCCAGACAGTTGGTGCTCTGGCAACGATCACACTCGGATGGTGCTCTTAGTGATTTACTGGTACTGGTGCCATCACGATTTCGCTTTCGCTTGCCCCAACAAGTCTTCGCAAGCTGAGTTTAGTGTTCAATGAAGACGTTGGCATAGGTGCCAGTCTACAAATTTAGTTTGATTTCGATTTCGATTTCGATTTCACTTACCTCAACAGGTCTTCGCAAGCAGAGTTTAGTGTCCAAAGAAGGAATGTTACGCATGAGTGGGCTGGCTACATCCCTAGCAGAGGCCTTGGATTTTGGTCTATCCCTGGCAGAGGCCATGGATTTTGGTCTCACTTGGCTTGCCGGGTCTTACCACGCACAGCATATTTCCAAAGGTCTCGGTCACAAGTCATTGCCTCGGTGAGGCTTAATATTCGGAGGTCGTGCTTCACCACCTCATCCCAGGTCTTCCTGGGCCTGCCTCTTCCATGGGTTCCCTCAACCGTTAGGGTGTGCCACTTTTTCACACAGCTATCCTCATCCATTCTTTCCACATGACCATACCAGTGCAATCGTCTCTCGTGCACACCACAACTGATGCTTCTTATGTTCAACTTTTCTCTCAAGATACTTACAGTCTGTTGGGTATGCACACTGACATTACTCATCCATCGGAGCATACTGGCTTCATTCCTTGCGAGCTTACGCCTGTCCTCAGCAGTCACGGCCCAAGTTTCACTGCCATGTAGCAT
>NC_068987.1:43109788-43114421 GCF_001194135.2 Octopus bimaculoides
TACTCGGAATTCTTCACTGTACTCATTGCCAACCCTCACCTTACTGACAGCGTCTCTGTACATGACTCGCACAGCTCTCACTAACCATTCTTCTATCCCTAGTTTCCTCATTGACCACCAGATAAGGGATCGGGGGACCCTGTCAAAGGCTTTCTCCATGTCAACGAAAGCCAGGTACAGAGGTTTATTCTTGGCTAGGTATTTCTCCTGCAGCTGTCTTACCAGAAATATAGCATCAGTGGTGCTTTTACCTGGCACAAATCCAAACTGCATCTCATCTAAACTGACTCTCTCCCTAATTAGTTGGGTTATGACCCTCTCCGTAATTTTCATTATCTGATCCAACAATTTGATACCTCTGTAATTATTTGTATCTAAGGCGTCACCTTTACCTTTGTAACAGTTGACTATGGTGCTGCTACACCAGTCATTGGGTATGACTCCTTCGTGTATCACCTGGTTAACAATATGGGTGACTAGGCTATAACCGATACTGCCAGATATTTTGAGTATCTCTGCAGTGATTCCTGATGGGCCGGGGGCCTTCCCTGTCTTCATACTCATAATTGCTTTATCTACCATGGAACTGTCAACTCGGATAGCTGATCCCTCAGTGGACATTCGGCAGACTCTCTTTCTCCTATTCATTCTCTTTATTGAGCAATCTTTCATAGTGGCGTCTCCAAACCTCGTTCTTTGCAGCCTCATTTAGAGCAAGCGTACCATCATCCATGCGAACACATTTCTCTCCCACAACATCACAATTCTCTCTCACACACTGTCTTGCAAAACGAAATACTTCAAGTCTTTGGACCTCACGGCGCAGAACATTGGCAAACTTTTTCTTATCTGCTTCCCCTCTGGCTAGATAAACCTGTCTCCTAGCTTCACTTCTGGCAGTCTGATACAATTCTCTGCTACTTCCATTCTTCCAGTCCTTCCAAGCCTGTTTCTTTTGTCTGATAGCCCTGTCAACCACACTGTTCCACAACCAAGTTACTTTGGGTCGAGAGGGGACTTTACACCAGCCACAGATCTGGTCAGTGGCACTCAGCAGTTTGTCTCTAAGGAACCTCCAGTTGTATGATGCTATATCCCTTTCTATTTCGTCAGATGCTTCAAGTAGTATGTCTCTAAATCTCTGTCCGTTTGCTGGATCTTTAAGTCTCCAAACCCTTCTCCTCCAAGTCGGTCTACTTCTGGGCATCCTTTTAAAAATATCTTGTACCTTATTTTACCACTGATTTGCGTTAACTTCCGTATATTAATATATAACAAGGCAATGATGTTTCATTTATCATGTTTACATTCTTCGCTTCAAATCAGTATGCTATTAATTTTAATATTTTTAATATAATCTTAAACAATATCTATTACTGCTTCCATTGCCACTTGTTCTTTATTTTCCCCTTCTGTAGTTGGTTAAGTAAATTCTTCCTAGTAATGCCACATTGGTTGTGTTTATTCCATCAGTAACTTCTACTAAATATTCCCGATCTTCTCCTTGTAAGCTTGTATATTTTTATTATTACTATTTCTCAACTAAATACCCTGTACCTTGCGTTAATATCCGTATATTAATATAATATATTACAAAGCTATAATGCTTTATTTATTTTTTATATATTTACATTCTTCGCCTTATATTAGTATATTATTATTTATTTCCTTAAGGAGAAATTTTTTTTTTTATATATATCATGAACTCTCTTGATTTTGTCCCTTCCTCCATATTTGAATTAGCTTATAGTTTATGGCTTCAGCTTACTTTACTGTGATCCATTTTGCCCTCCTTCCCCCCATTTTAATCATTTAATTTTAACTTTTAGTATAGCGTTTACAGCCCCCCTCCCATTATAACTCTATGTAAACCAGCGTTCTTACTTCTAACGGTCACTTATTTGGCCATATAATATTATAATATTATAACTATCATTTCGCATTTGCCTTGCTTCTACATGTTGGTTCCCAGATGATGAATATATGTGCAATTCCAGCAGCTCTTTCTTCTTTGGAGTAGAGTGCACATATATTTTGAAACATATGTAAAGGAACTTTTATTTATATGCGTTTTGCTCCATTTATTGTTATTATTCATATCTACTCAAAATACATCGCTTTAACTTGGTATCTCTACCTAGAAAACGGGTGTGATATCCTGTTTTTTTTGTGTGATTTTTGCTACCCATGGTAGCTATTAACATATTTACATTGTCAAGGTTTTTTTAAACTGAGATAATATTAATACATACATAAACTAATATATTGTTACAGTCTTCACTATAACCTGCTAATTTAATGGTTACCAATTATGGAGCTTTTCAACATAAACGCATCCCTTAAAGATATTCCTATTCCACCAAGGAATACTTACATCAAAATTACTCATTAGCAAGACTAACTCCTTTTTAAACAGAATCAGTTGGAAAACCTATTTCCATGATATTAGACGTACCAAATAACAAGAAGGATATAAATTTGAACTTTAAAAGTCTTTTCAAATTGAGGAACTCTCCCCCATCTCACACTAAGTTGGATAAATTTGAAGAGGGCATTTGGTCTATAGTGAGGAATATTAAGTTTCGTCGCTCTCCTCTCAGGAACAGTCATCTTAGGTACCTCCACAACATTACCGAGAAGATCAATCGAACCAAAGGATTATTTGTACAGTTGGATAAAACTGGAAGTTTATACAAACTGTCTAAAGATAAATACATGGAATTACTGAAAAAAGAGATAGAAAAAAATTATAGGACTACCAAAAGCAATATTCTATGGAAAGCTAACCTGGAAGCTAAGGAAATTATGATCAAATACAATCTGCAAGATAGGACTGAACCTCTGGTCCCTAAGCAACCTCGTTTTGTTCTTAAGGACCATAAGATAAATTTTTGGTCTAACCCTTCTCTATGTCTTATTTGTCCCTCTAGGTCTGACATAGGCATTCTTAGTAAAAACATTCTGGACAAATATATACCCACTATAATTGATAAGTTAAAACTGAAACTCTGGTCAAATTCTTCTCAAGTAATAGATTGGTTTAATTCAATTAAAGATAAGAATAATACCAAATTTATACAGTTTGACATTTCTAGTTTCTACTCCTCCATTAACTCTATTATCCTTAACAAAGCGCTTTGGTTCGCACACAATAAAGCAGGTCTTTCTAGGGATGAAATTAATGTAATTTTAGCGGCTCGTAAATCTATCATTAAATTTAACAATAAACTTTGGATCCCTAAGGATACTCCGGAGGCTTTTGATGTTCCTATGGGAAGTTCGGATTCAGCTCAAATAGCTGATGTGGTCTGTTCATATTTATTGTATGAAATGGCAGACCAGTTCCCTAACATAAATGGAGGTCTTTATAAGGACGATTGTCTGCTATACCTCCATAAGGCCTCTGCCCAGAGCATACAAAAGGTTAAAAATAGGTTAGCTAGATTCTTCAGAAGAATGGGCTTTGGCATCGTTTTTGAGGATGAAGTCTCTGTAGTAAACTTTCTAGATGTTACTTTGGACTTACATAGTAATACACACTTTCCTTTCCATAAACCATCAACTAATCTCAAGTACATAAGCCCCTTTAGTAACCATCCAAGGCATATAACAAGTAATTTGGTTAGGAGTATCTCAATTAGGCTTTCCAAACTTTCCTCTAACCCCCAAATTTTCAATAAGGAGGCTGACTTTTATAATTCAGCCTTATTGAAGGCAGGTTATAAAGACAAGGTAAGGTACATCGACTCTTCTAGTGATCTTTCTCCTTTTACACAACATGATACCCCCTTTACTAACGTGGATAAACCCACTTCTATTTCTTCCCATTCTTCTCACTTTACTGAGAAAGTGGAACATGCTTATCACTCACATAAGAGAGGAGGTCCAACTGGCTCTAAACACTTCAACAAATTCAAAAATCTTTATTTATTAAACCACACTAATACTGTATCTAGATCTGTTGATAATAATATCTGGCTCATCCTCCCGTTTGGGAAGCAAGTTAAATCAAATTTGGTCCGGCAGTTCCGAGATGCGGTGAGTAGGAACTTTCCTAAGGGTTCCCACTATTACCCAATAATCAACTCACATAAGGTTAGATTTGGGTTTTCTAATACTAAAAATTTGTTACAGATTATTTCTTCCCATAATTTTAGGTTTTTAGACTCATCTCTAGACAGCCATCCCAGTTACGATGATAATAATAGTAATGTTCATATCAATAACAATAATAATTACTCCAATAATTTAACACACACAGATGATGGCAATAGTCATTTAGGTATAAATATAGGTAGTATGTACAATATTAGGAAACATAACAGTATCTGTAACAATAATAAGAT
Organism: Octopus bimaculoides; assembly: GCF_001194135.2. Lineage (NCBI taxonomy): Eukaryota > Metazoa > Mollusca > Cephalopoda > Octopoda > Octopodidae > Octopus > Octopus bimaculoides. Next base: position 43,114,135 of record NC_068987.1, read on the forward strand.
TAGCATCTCGGAATTAAATCCTAATAGAATTAAGTTTTTAAGTGCGAATGCCAAAACCAAGAATGTGGTTTATCAATGCAAGGTAATGTCTCACGCTGATGTCTCGTTTTACGTACGTAGCTCATCGACACAGGTCTCCAAGAGAATATCGAACCATTATTCTTCATTTAGGGATAGGAATAAAGCTAACACTACCGGCCTAAGTAAATTTATTTGGGAACTGAAAGATTGCAATAGACAATTCTCTTTGGAATGGTCTATACTGGCTACCTCAGTTCCCTACGACA
>NC_068987.1:43114521-43115923 GCF_001194135.2 Octopus bimaculoides
TCTGTCCTCAAGGCCCTGGCATGGAAGCCAACATCACAACTAGTGATCGCCCTGCCACACAAACTCACAGCCTCAACTACTTTCACATACAGACTCATACTAATGTGTACTCTAAGAACTGGTATACATGCTCACGGTTACTGACTCTCTTTTCTATCTGCTGTAATATTTCACATACACATACATGTATCACTCACACACATCTCTTTTCTTTGTACGACGGCCTGTCTTTTATTATGTTTTTATATGTCGCATTCACACTCTCACATACAGACATACATCTTTAACGCCATAATAAATATCTCTGTTATCCATCTTATACGGTTGTGGTTTTTCATTACTGGTCATCTATGTTATCGTAGTATAACATATTTTTTGTATATCATTCTTTGATATATTATTTTGTGTTCGACCGTGTGACACGTGTAAATATAAGGAGTCCTCTGTTTTTCCATTCGTCACCATTTCTCCCTTTTTGAGTTCGCACGGTCGTTCTTACATGCCGGTAGGTTTTCGCTTTTTGGCACGCGACACAGCACTCGGTCCATTCTCTGATATCCTTGTTGATACTGGTCCACACAAAACGGGTCAATATCAGTCTTTTAGTGGAGCGAATACCAGGATGTGACAGAGAATGCAGAGCAGAGAAAACTTCTCGACGATGTTTCTGTGGTATATAAGGGCATTGGTAACCGGTGGAGAAATCACACCAAATATGGGCCGTGGACGATGGTAGCGGAACATGCTGAAATTTCAGAGATGACGATTCCAGGAGCTTTAGAAGTTCTTCGTCATTCTCCTGGTCAGCTGCTATACGTGCTAGATCAATTGTAGCCGTGGTGTGGATAGCATTGATCTCTGTGCGTGAAAGTGTATCGGCTGCTAAGTTGGTCGTCCCTTTGATGTGGCGTATATCCGTCGTATACTGGGATATGAAGTCGAGGTGGCGGATTTCTCTCGGTGAGTGGCGATCCAGCTTGGTGTCAAATGCATATACCAATGGTTTGTGGTCGGTATATATGGCAAAATTGATATCTTCTAGCATGTGTCGGAAATGCTTAACGGCCAGGTATGCCTCTGTAGTAACGCCTGCGCATGCGTAGTCTTACGCATGCGTAGAATTAAACAAGCAAGCGTTTCCCGCTCAATTCATTCTCTTTCTCGCTGGCCAGCGATTGAGCATGGACGTGTGTTTAAAGCTGTCTCTACATCTTTTGGACTTACACTCGACAGCTCGTTATTCTCACCTCTAAAGATGTATAACTAAAGATATGTATGCTTACCACCTAAATAAATGTTGTTTAAGTTGTTTAGTCTGGAGTTCAGCGTTCCGTTATATTCTATAATTTTATAGTAGAAAGTCAGGTATACAATCTAAAGATGTATAACCCACTTTCCTATA
>NC_068987.1:43116427-43116745 GCF_001194135.2 Octopus bimaculoides
ACAGAACACAGCTATAGCAGTTCCTGCGCCGACGTCTTCATCAATGTACTCTATCTCGGTGTTTTGGGATTTTTCGCAGTCTATACTACAGACACTTTCACTTGTTCTGTGTTGTTTTTCTCACACACACACTTGTGCACTCATACATTTTCTTTCCCTTCAGGGAAAACAAACAGTCAGACTTTTACATCGCGTGATTCCAGTTTCCTGGACAGTTGTCATCACGGTTGTTTTGTCATTGTCATTTCATTTATACGTTGCATGCATGTATTTCACAAGTGTACATTTCATTTCTTTGAATTTTCTTTGTGTGTGTTT
>NC_068987.1:43117494-43118740 GCF_001194135.2 Octopus bimaculoides
GGATGCATCAACGAGTAAACACAGTGGGGCGTCAGGTTTTGGATAAACCAACATGGTAGCGTTGGATAACGCTTTTTTCAGGGCAGCGAAAGAGGCGAGTTGATCTTCATTCAGAGCAATATTTGCTAGTTGCGCTATCTCAGCGAGGTGGGGGTACGAACCTTCGATAGAAATTCACTAGACCGAGATATTCCCTTAATTTGCGGAGAGATATAAGTGGTGGAAAATCCACGATGGCCTTGACTTTCTCGGGAAGGGGACGAATGCCATCCTTATCAACGATGTGCCCGTGAAAATGAAGGGAAGCAACTCCGAACAAACACTTGTTGGGGTTGATAACAACACCGTATTTGCAGAGACGTTCGAATAGTAGGAGTAGGTGTTGGTCATGTTCTTCGTCTGAGCTACTGGCCACGAGTATGTCGTCTATGTAGGTATAGACGAAAGGCAAACCTCTAGTAACCATGTCAATAAACCTTTGAAATGTCTGTGCCACGTTGCGTAGACCGAAAGGCATACGCAGGAATTCAATCATTCCAAAGGGTGCACTTCAACTACTACACTATTTTTTTTTCTATTTTTCCACCGGGTGCGGATCTATATAATAACCGTTTTAGGTATGTCCGTAGATTCCAATGGGATTTGGTTGTAAGTTCGCACAAGGTCGATTTTGGAAAAGACGCGAGCTCCATGCAGCGAGCTAGAAAAATCCTGCAAATAGGGGACTGGATATGCATTACTGACAGTACTTTTATTCAGCCATTGGTAATCACCGCAAACTCGCCAATCAGTCGATGATTTTTTTGGAACGCAGTGTATTGGCGAGGACCAGTTACTTCTGGACAGGCGGCTGATTCCAAGGTCGAGCATGTGCTGGAATTCCTGCTTGACGGCCCTGAGACGATCAGGTGGTAACCTTCTGGGTCTTGCAGCAACAGGTGGGCCGCTGGTTTTGATGTAGTGGGTGACTTCGTGCTTGATCGGCTGGTTCTGGAATACTGGTCGAGCGACGTCCGGATATTTTTTCAGGATAGCACTGTGGAGAATCGACGTTGTGAGCAATATAGTTGGGCTGACTGTGGCCATACGAGCGGCTATGCCGCGCACAGTAAGCTGTGTGGTGCTGTCGACAAGTCGTCTATTTTTAATGTCTACCAGGAGACCGAAATGATGCAGGAAATCGGCTCGTAAGATAGGGGTCGGCAGTTTAGCAATGACAAATACCCACTGGAAGGTGCGGCATAGT
>NC_068987.1:43119148-43121277 GCF_001194135.2 Octopus bimaculoides
GAAAACGAACATGGGATCATGCATTTTTGCGCCCGTGTTCCGAATTTTCGGTGGTACCACATGTTTCATGTGAGTTGCAGGTAGCACTGGGGCTTCGGGACTGTCTACCATATCGATGCGATCGGCTGCTGCTTCGACGCTGGATACCACGCGATAGGGCTTGTATCTGGTCTGTCAGGGCCTGTATCTGTGAAGCCCGCTGAGTGACCAATGCACGCAAGTCGGAAATTTCCGAATCACTGGACGACGAAAGGAAAGAGTTGGTGGAAGGAATCGCTACCTGGCATGCCATGTCGGTAGGAGATATGTTCGCCGCTGGATTCTGATCTGGAAGAGCCATTGTGTTCGCAGGAATTCTCAGTTCTGTCTCGTTGCCGAGTGATGTGCAAGCTGTGATTCTTCGACGGGATCACGAAGCGTAGTGCCGAAATGGAAAGTTCAACAGTAGTACAAAAACGTCTTCATTTTCCAAATGCCGTTCGGTTGGTGAAGCTGGTTCAAGGGAAGGCTGAAATTCATTGACGGGGTCACCCCATTTTTAACCATAACTTTTACCAAATTTGATGTATTTTGTTCAAACTTCATGCCACCATGAGATCTTTGAATGCTTTAAGTTCTCCAAAAATGAAAAAAAATAATAAAATCGATGAGTGGAAAAAATCGATAAACCGATTCCTGATGGGATTTCCCAATCAAGTTGTCTGCAACTCATTTTCAGCCAAAAGTTTACCAATTTCAACGGATTTTGCTCAAATTTGACGTCGATGTTATTTAGTTTGGTTTGAAATAAAGAACTTGATTAGCTTAATAAGCCTAACTTAATCGCCGGCAAAGGCGAGCTATACTGCTAGTATATATATATATATTGGAAGGTTTGGAGGTGATGTACAGGAATTATAAATTAGAAAAAATAATAACCAGGTACTCAGATGTCTGGATGGTTGTACATATACAGATTTTTATTCATATGTCACATGTTTTATAAATTAGCGCTTTTGATAACCCTACAAGACTAGGTGAAAGCGCTAATTTATAAACCATATGACATATGAATAAAAATCTGTAAATATACAACCATCCAGACATCTGAGTACCTGATTATTATTTTTTCTAATATATATCTATCTATCTATATATATATATATATATGTGTGTGTGTGTGTGTGTAGGGAAGTGGTTATATACCATTAGGTGTACTCCGCTTCCGTAAATTAAATTTCTTGAAGAAACAACGGAACGCAGATTCTGAACTATCAACACAACAATATTTATTACAATAGAATTCGGCAGCATTTCGCCCTTCGGTTACTGAGACGCCGTCAATGAAGTTGCTTGGTTATTTGTGTAGCTCCAGAGTTGGATTGTTGGAGAGTGGCTGCTACGACGTCTAGGCTCTTCGTCGGCCAGGGTGAAAGAGGGTGAAAAAAGCGGGAACGTTTGGATATCGATGACTACGCATGCGCATGAGACTCTTCCTGTATTCCTTCCGGAACTAGTCCCTGCGCATGCGTGGATAAAAACTCCGGAAATGTCGTCTGCTATAAGTCGTCACTACATGGCTCCCCCTCGAGTGCCGAAAGCACAAAAATAGGAATTTGGAGTGGCGCCTGAGGCAAGATGGCTACCAAAAACACCCACAAGATATGGCACAAATATATATAAAGAAAAATCAAATAAATGATGTACACTTGTGAGATACATGCATGCAATGTACAAAAGAATTGACAATGACAAAACAACCGTGGTGACCACTGTCCAGGAAAACTGGAATCATGCGATGTAAAAGTCTGATTTTTTTGTTTTTTTCTGAAAGGAAAGAAAATATGAGAACACAAGTGTGTGTGAGAGAGAAAACACAGAACATAGTAAAAGTGTCTGTAGAGAAAAAACCAGTTCGTATTAAAGTTACACACGGAGAATAGAATGTTCATACGCAGGAAGTTGTGGTCAAGGAGCAGAGCTGTAGTTGAGCGTCGATGCTGGGACCTGTGTTACCTGGTACGGAATATTCTGGCTGGCTAGTTCTGGTTTGTTGATCGTGAGTGGAAACATCCACTCTAACGGGGTCGAGATAAAACCGCGCTTGTTGATGTTGGTGTTGCTGGCGACGACAATGGTAGACAGTACAT
>NC_068987.1:43122187-43125544 GCF_001194135.2 Octopus bimaculoides
GAATTGTGGGTGTCCATTGTGTTGGTGAGTTCTTTTTCTTTGTGATGTGCGACAGTCGAAACAAAACCTATGCAGAGAAAGTTGTTATTCTTGTCTTCGATGTGACGAGCATGTTGTGAGACAGGCGACGGCTCGTGTTCAGTATTGTGGTCGGTAGTTCAGAGTTTTCGGCTGCAGTTGTTCTTGATTCGGGGTCACCAATTGTAGGGACAGTCGAAAAAATCACGTCGGGTGTACAGATCAGAAGGTTGTATGAATCGTATCACGTCGGGGTCACCAGTTGTAGGGAAGTGGTTATACACCATTAGGTGTACTCCGCTTCCGTACATTAAATTTCTTGAAGAAACAACGGAACACAGATTCTGAACTATCAACACAACGATATTTATTACAATAGAATTCGGCAGCACTTCGCCCTTCGGTTACTGAGACGCCGTCAATGAAGTTGCGTGATTATTTGTGTAGCTCCAGAGTTGGAATGTTGGAGAGAGGTTGCTGCGACGTCTAGGCCCTTCATCGGCCAGGGTGAAAGAGGGTGAAAAAAGCGGGAACGTTTGGATATCGATGACTACACATGCGCATGAGACTCTTCCTGTATTCCTTCCGGAACTAGTCCCTGCGCATGCGTGGATAAAAACTCCGGAAATGTCGTCTGCTATAGATGTCACTACATATATATATATATATACATACTATGTAGGCGTAGGAGTAGCTGTGTGGTAAGTAGCTTGCCTACCAACCACATGGTTCCGGGTTCAGTCCCACCGCGTGGCACCTTGGGCAAGTGTTTTCTACTATAGCCTCGGGTCGACCAAAGCCTTGTGACGGAAACTGAAAGAAGCCTGTCGTATATATGTATATATATGTGTGTATGTGTGTGTATATGTTTGTGTATCTGTGTTTGTCCCCACATACAAGCAATAACAAAAAATAATGGTATTATATTTATTTAATCAGGAATGCAACGTTTTTCCATGTCGTTGTATTTTTGAGAATCAATCAAGTTTCTTGACTTGCTTGATGATTCACTTTCTTTCGAAAATAATCTTTTAAAAAACACAATGCAATCAGTGTTTTACCAGACAAACTTGTCCTAATTTTTGTGTTGAAAAGTCCAGTAACTGAAAAAGCTCTTTCCGGCTGGACACTAGTCGCTTTAATTGTAAGCAATGCTCTATAAAGTTTCTCGAGCTTTTCACTTCTGTTGGAAGTTGCTTCAAAATATTCGAATTTTTTAGAGATTTCAAATCCATCTGTCACTATCTTGGGCTCTTAATTCATTTTCTTCATTGCACTTGTGTATTCACGCATGAGTTCATTACCTTCGTAAGTAGATGGGACAACAGTAACACTTGTTTTAGGTTCCCTCCAATTTCATTTTCTTTGTATAATTATGTTGTGTTCTCAGCGTCATGTTCAGGAAATAATCTCCTATATGTTTGTTCAGCATACTTCCTTAAGTGTTGTTTCGTTAAAAAAAGAAAAGGTCCAGAAATTGGTTTACCTTTAAACTTCTTTGAGTTATGTAAATACCGCAAGAGAGTCAAGGTTTCGACATTTCTTCTCTTATTATATCTATGAATAAGTCTTTCACGAAGACTTAGAGCCAAAGGGTTGCCGACGATATTAAGTTTATTCAATAAAAATTCTATAGAATATTCCGCTTTCAGTAAGTCTCATCGGTTGAGCAATATTTTCAATATTTTTTTGATAGAGAATGTCGATCACAGACAGATGTATGCAATGTGTGAGACATTGTTGGTGATCAGGTCTTATTTCTTTTCCGAATTTCACCATCATAGAAGCATCATCCGTCGTACAGTGCAAATAGCCTTCAAAATAATTTCTGCAGGATGCAGAATTTCATATAGTAAATCGAGAGATTTCCATTCTTCGTCAGCCACGGCATCTGTGGAAAGTACTGCTCGTAGAGCATTTGGAATGCAGCTTTTCAATTTCAAAAATCTCTCAATCATATGGAATGTGCTATTCCACCTAGTTCTGCAATCCAGTATAAGTTTATATTCTCTGCTATCAAAGTTCGCTCGTACAAAATCTTGCAAAATTTCGTTTTTTGTAGGAGATTTACGGAAAAGTTTTGAACTTTTTTAAAACTTTGTTAAATTCAAGTTTTAGCTGGGGAAAACAAGCATTTTCGTGAGCCAAATCTGTTTGAAAAAGTATGTCTTGTTGGCTTATGTCAGCTTCATCATCACTATCGTCTGTTATAGCGATCTCTTCACTTTTTTTTATCAGTCTCATCGGTTGAGCAATATTTTCAATATTTTTTTGATAGAGAATGTCGATCACAGACAGATGTATGCAATGTGTGAGACATTGTTGGTGATCAGGTCTTATTTCTTTTCCGAATTTCACCATCATAGAAGCATCATCCGTCGTACAGCCAACAATGTGTATGTAATAGAACGACCGTGCGAACCAAAGGAGAGTGGCGACTAGACGGAAAAGGCTCCTTTTAACCTGTCGCACGGTCGAACACAAAAAACATAATATATCTAACATGGAAGGCTCGTCGTGAGAGATACGAGCCAAGTGCCAGTAAAATAACAGAGAGAGTGACAGACACAACCGTTAAATATATAAAGAGAGTAAGTTTATTAACATAGTGAAACTAGAGTGTCTGTGTGTGCGTGCATGCGGCATATATAAATAACACAATACATAAGTCAGGCCTTCGTGTACAAGAGTATGTATACAACAATATGAAATAGCGAACAGTCGTATAAGCAATAGTGTGTGTACAATATGTGAGAGTACAAGTGTGTGTGTGTGAGTGAGAGGAACACAGAACATAGAAAGAGTGTCTGTAACATAGACTGCAAAAGGTCTTAAACACTGAGATTGAGAAAACCTGTTCGTATAAGAGTTACACAAGATATACAATGTTCATACGCAGGAAGTGGTGGCCAAGGAGCAGAGCTGTGGTATCACAATATGTGTGTTGAGCGTCGATGCTGCGACCGGTTATCTGGTATAGAATATTCTCGCTGGTTAGTTCTAACTGTTGTTCGTGGTGGAAATAATCCACTCATACAGCGTCGAGATAAAACCGCGAATGTTGATGTTGGTGTGTACTCTGGTGGTAGGGTTGCTGGCGACGACATTGGTAGACAGTACATTGGTGGTGAAGACGTCGCTGGAAACTGCCTGGAGCTGTGTTCTGTATGGGTGGTCAGCGACCAGACCTGTGAGAAGTCTGAAATCGAAGACGACTGGCGTCGCTGGATCGGGCTTATTTATGGATGAAATAGGGCTCACCGGAAACCCAGAAAAACTCTCTCTCACGTGACCTTATCTGAAGGCCACGATTGGACGGTATGCACCCTGGCGCGAAGC
>NC_068987.1:43126104-43126799 GCF_001194135.2 Octopus bimaculoides
TGGCGATTGAATTGAAAGAGAATCCATCCATAACAGCTAACTTTGAAATTTCTTCTTCCATTGATTTCTTTGTTAAAAAGTGTTCCATTGTTCTTGTCATCTTCACAGGAGGCTGGTTTGCATCTTGATTTATGTCGATTTTATGAATTTTCTTCAAGTGCAAAATCAAAGACGTAGTAGATCCTCCAGAAGACTTCATGATCTTATCACACTTATTGCATTGAGCTTCATCTTTGTTTTTCCTATTGAAAAAATTCCAAACAGTTGATTTTCTTTTTATCATGCTAGAGCTAATGAAAATAATTAAGAAAAAATTTAGTCAGTGTTACTTCCTTGAAATGAATCTGGAACTGGTAATTACATATGCTCAACGGGAAAGATCACCTGACTGAAGACTATTATATTTCCACATTTGATTTCCAATTTTAATACTTTTTATGATATTTTACGTCTAATTATTTCCTTGTATAATAGTGTTCACTTGGTTAGTAAATATTGCTTTCATTATTTTATCAATCATAATCCCTCATTTTTAAAGAGTCAATCTGTTATATATATTTATCATTAATAATTGGTAAAACTCACATTAATAATTGATAGAATTTACATAGGTGTGCACATATATATATGCATATATATATATATATATATATATATAGAGAGAGAGAGAGAGAGAGAGAGAGAGAGAGAGAGAG
>NC_068987.1:43126871-43129083 GCF_001194135.2 Octopus bimaculoides
GATAGAGAGCGGAAGAAAGAGAGAGAGAGAGAGAGGAAGAAAGAGAGAGAGAGAGAGAGAGAGGAAGAAAGAGAGAGAGAGAGAGAGAGAGAGGAAGAAAGAGAGCGAGAGAAAAAGCAATAACGAGTGAATGAGAATAACGACGGAAGGGTTAAAATAGCGTAAAAATAATTGAAGATAAAATGAAACAATTGAAGCCAAAACATTAAAAATTATTGAAAGTGGGTAGAAATAAACACTGCGTAGTGTAGTAATACTACGCTAGGGTATCTGTAGAAAGTTGAATGTGATTTCGGAATATAACGAGGAAAAATTCGGATCTTGGGAATTTTCCGAAAGTCCTCTCCCCACCTCAAGATTTTCCCTACGAATTACTTTATAATCGTAATGTATGCCGTTTGAAAAGTATTTTTTTAAACTTTCAATAAAAAGAAAAAACACATTTTCTTAACAGTTACAAAGGAAAACTTGGATCTTGTGAATTTTCCGAAGTTCTCTCCCCAACCCCTTGGAAAATATTTTCCCCACAAATTACTTTATAATCGTAATGTATGCTGTTTGAAAGGTGTTTATATAAAATTTCATTGAAAAATCCCCATTTCCTACACATTTTTTTACACCCATTACCCTATTTTTTTTCTGATTTTTGTTTCCGGGTCAAGTTGTAAACATTAACCAAAATAAGCACTGGGGTCGATTCGTTCGACTAAAGCTCTTCAAGGCAATGCCCCAGCATAGCCACAGTCTAATGACTAAAACAAGTAGAAGATAGAAGATATAGTGACGGGAACAATTAATAACCAAATAATATAGTTTTTATTCCAACAGAATTTATGATGTGATGATATCATTTTAATTTATTGTCTGAAATACTCTAATAAACAGCAAGAATTTGATGTTTTGCGATGAAAGTATCTCGATCAGGATATCATAATTCTAAATTAATCGATCAGTTATGCTTGTCGAAGTACTTTCATTGCCATTCGCAACTTTATCAATAACATGCTCTCTCTATTATAGGTCAACTTCATGTCTAATATTTTCCGTTCAGTCAGTGATGATTCAAATATATAAGAATTCTTTACCTCTTAGGCACAACCTATGGTATAATCTCGATAATTACTGTACTTCAACCAGCGATTAACCATACATCTTGATTTAAGCAAGCACCGGTAGTTCATGCTATTTAAATACAACCTTAATTTGTGGTTAACTCCCCGTATAACGCACACTCACTTTATCAGTTATAAACATGAACGTTGCTGTCAGTCGACACATGTACTTTTATCTTCGAAAAAACTGGCGAATTGTATTTTTAAAAAAGTTTTACAGGAAACTTTCTTCTCCCTCTTCTACTGATCAGAATCCAGACCGATTTTATTCATTAATTAAGAAACTTACCGAAATTTCTACTGATCATTTAACTCCCGAAATCCAATTAAGACTTATCACTTCCAATTGTTATCTATGGCACTCTAAAGTGGAAGATTGTCCATTCTCCGATCCATATTGGGCATTTTACTGGCCCGGAGGTCAATCATTAGCGAGGTGAGTTAAAGATCGGACTGGTATTTATTCATTGCTATATTATTCAATTTGCAGTATATTGTTCTCCCAATCTACAAGTTATCGATAATGTTGAGAATATAAGGAGGAAACAAATGTCAATCAATTTGATTTTTATGTTTTTCTCAAGCTGCAATAAAATGTGGATCTCAACATTAATCGAGAGTCCTACTCCTGTCATGTTTAAAAATAAACACTACTAGGTTGTCTACCTTACATACATACACGAACATCTAGTGTATCGCTTGTAGGGGATTTAAATGTTGGTAATTAGTTAAATACACAAACATAACTAAACCCCGCCCCAGTGTGTGTGTGTGTGTGTGTGTTGTTTAACCACAAAGTTAGGCATAACTGAGCTAAGGCATTTCAGCTATGCATTTTGCCATCTTTTTTTTTTTTTTTATCAATTGTCTTTTCTTTCATAAAATGACATTCAAAATGAGATTTGGCTGCTATTTCTAGCAGGTCCACCAGGATCCTCTGCCAGTTTACCACACACGTAGTCTGTGGTGTATGTTTATGTATGTATGTATGTATTTTTTTTTTTACTTGTTTCAGTCATTTGACTTCGACCATGCTGGAGCACCGCCTTAGGTCGAGCAAATCAACCCCAGGACTTATTCTTTGTAAGTCTAGTACTTAT
>NC_068987.1:43129183-43130917 GCF_001194135.2 Octopus bimaculoides
GAAAAAAAAAAAAAAGATGAGCTAGTGAAAGTGAGAGAGAGTAGAGGGAAGTTGTTTGTATCATAATAGCCGATTGTTTTTCTCCCTCTGGCCCTTTACCTCTAAGTGTCTGCCTGGCGGTCGCTTCTCACTAACTGTTCCTTATGGAATTTAAGTACTTATAAATATGCAGACTAGCTAGAAAAAGAGGTATATAGCGGAGAACAATAGGCAGCTCGATGTAGGTCGCCCTTATCTAATTTTAACTTTAGATGGCATAGAAGAGGTTAAAAGTCAATTGGAAAACACGTAAATTGACTTGGCAAAGCCATGTGTTGAATTTCACTCCTGTCAACTATTGTTTTTCTGTGAGAAAAATGCTGTTGAAATGTTAAGGGAAATTTGCTGATTCAGGTTCGAATCTACTCCATGCCTAAATGAAGTCACTACATTGTTTTACCCTCCAGAGAGCTTCTAAGAAAAAGAAATGAATGATCTAGGAAGAGAAAGAAATGCATGGCTGACGAAATATTTTCATATCAGGTGTCGCTTTGCATGTATAAATGTACAGTCAGTGACTGGGCAGTGCAGGAATGAGTTAGCGCATCGTTCAGCACAATGGTTGGACAAAGACAAGCCATCAAAACACAGTCCAAAAGGCAAAATTCATCAAAAGAAGCTGATGGTGTGTTTGGTGGTTTGGTGCAGGTGTCATCCATTAGGATTTCATTAAACTTGGCTCATCAATCACGGCCAAAGTATACTGCAGCCAACTGAACCAAATGATGCAGAAACTTACAAAAAAACAGCCTAGATTAGTTAACAGATCCACACCTATTTTATTGCAAGACAATGCCAGACCACACATTGCAAAAATGACATTGACGAAACTACAGGAGTTGGTGTTGGATGTTCTCCATCATCCACCATACTCACCTGATCTTGCCCCCACTGACTACCACTTCTTTCAGAACTTGGATAAGTTTTTGATGGGAAAAAATTTAATTCTGATGATGCTGTAAAACAGACCTTCCAAGATTTTATTGACCATATGTGATTTGAGGGAGATTTAGTTTCTATTTCTAGTAGGTTCAGTGAATGTACAAGCCTCTCTTTATTATAGTTATCATTTAACATTTCTACTCCATGCTGGTTCAACAGGATCTATTAACTGGAGGTTTGCATCAAGCTCCAGTAACTGTTTTGGCATGTTTTTTATTGTTGGATACTCTTACTAATGACAACCACTTTATACAGTGAACTGGGTGTTTCTGTTTTTCTTTCGTGGCACTAGCACTTGTGAGGTCACCTTGCATCCTTCAAGTCTAAGAGCCTAAAGTTACCTCTATAACTGAAGAACAAGAAAGAGGTTGCAATAATTTTGAGGGAAGGTGAAGTAAGGTGCAGTCGTGGTTGTGTGGTTAGAAGTTTTCTTCTCAACTACATGGTTCTGGGTTCACTCCTACTGTGTAGCACCTTGGGTAAGTGTCTTCTGCTATAACCTTGGCCTAACCAAATTCTGAGTGGATTTGGTAAACAGAAGCTAAATACGCACACACACATATATGTAAAAAAATATAATTAAGATTCAGTTGAATTAGGTACTTAAATTGAGGTACCTTGCCAGTTCAGTATAGTCTGCACAGCTCCAAGTTAGGTGAACAATGTAAATAAGTAATAAGGATGTACAGGTGTCAATACTTTACAGACATTTCAAGTGGCTCCATGTAATTGATAAATGAAAACATTACATCA
>NC_068987.1:43130927-43131320 GCF_001194135.2 Octopus bimaculoides
TACAGGTGTCAATACTTTACAGACATTTCAAGTGGCTCCATGTAATTGATAAATGAAAACATTACATCAATTTGAAAGAAACTGCTCTCTCCAGATGCAGATGACCATATTGTGCTCCAAGTTAGGTGAACAATGTAAATAAGTAATAAGGATGTACAGGTGTCAATGCTTTACAGACATTTCAAGTGGCTCCATGTAATTGATAAATGAAAACATTACATCAATTTGAAAGAAACTGCTCTCTCCAGATGCAGATGACCATATAGATTTCAAACACAAAGGCTAAACCATTTTTAACTAATTTGCATCAATAATAAAAAACAAAATAATTACATTGTTTTCTTATATTACAACTGTGGCAGAATGATTTTAGAAAATAATGCATATCTTACT
>NC_068987.1:43131877-43138192 GCF_001194135.2 Octopus bimaculoides
TATATATATATATATATATATATATATATATATATATATATCAATGAGTTTGTGTATGTTCCCCACCACCGCTTGACAACTGGTGTTGGTGTGTTTACATCCCCATAACTTAGCAGTTCAGCGAAGAGAGAATGATAGAATAAATATCAGCTTTAAAAAGAAAATAAGTGTTGGGGTTGGTTCATTCGACTTAAATTCCTCTAGGTGGTGTCCCGTATGGCTGCAGTCTAATGACTGAAACAAGTAAAAGATAGAAAATAAGATGAGAGGTACACATTTATATCCGTGAAAGGGTGCTAGAGGAGAGAGTAAAAGAGTAGACACTATTGGGAGAGAGTGTGTGGCTGAGGACAAAAGGAAGGGGAGAGATTCGTGTCAGAGTTAGAAATGGAGAGACAGAGTGGTAAGGAGATATAGGTGGGGGTCCAGAGCTATCTTACATTATAACGCAAAACTAGATGGAAGGTGTGAGGGAAAAGGAGACAAGAAAGAGAGAAGTGAATGAGGGTAGTGAAGGATCTGGAAAATGACTGAAAGAGAGAAATGGTTGTAGTGCCAACCAGGTATTTGACTTATGATATTTAAAATCAAATGTATGCACTGACTGGCATAAAGTCACAGACATGCTGCAGCCTCTAATCTGCAAACATGCTGACTCACCTCTCTACTATTGTAATCTTGAATGGGTTTCAATGCAGGAGCTGTATACCGGAGCTTCAATGAAACTCTTGTTTCTCCTTAGTCTTGCTCCAATATGACTTTCATTGTTGGTTTCAAGCACCTTTTATACCTTTTTTCTGTTGCGCCCTGCTTCCATGTTCTTGGTGCAACACCTCCAGTCATTAATTAGTGTTTTTTATATATGTATTTGTTAAACCTGGAGGGTAGTTGACGTCTATGACTTGACCTACGAACTTCAAGACCAGCTGGTGTTTCTGATGTACTGGGAGAGACAGCAGTATCATGCAGTAGAGAATCATGAGTAAGTGATGCCTCAGATGATCCAGGAATTTACTTGGCATTTCAAATAACTCAAAAACTTCAGGTATTCCAGGAGTAGGGGGAATCTCAGCTGCTGTAACCAGTATTTCAGCTGACTTGGTTGGAAGCTTCAGAGTTTGAGCTACATGTCATTCTAACAAGTTTCCACTCACTTGTATTTCAAAATTTATGGCTTTCAAATGATGGTTTATAGTAACTTCCACCTGGTGTTTGTTAGTTCTAAAATATCATACAAGAACACTATCGTTCTTTTTTTAAATGTACACAAATGTAATATCTCGTCCTTTGTTCCATATTATATTGACCTTCACTCCAAGAACTCAATGAATATCAGGTTTCAGTAGGTGAAGAGTGATCCATAAGTGATGTTTGAACAATTTAGCAGAAGTTCCAATTAGTTGTTGGAAACGAAACAAGTCTTAAAAAGTGCAAGTTAATTCTGAGTATCCCTTTCTAGCCCACTTTCATCTTCCTTATTGTCTCTTTGAATGTGCAAACAGTGCCCTCAGTTGGCCATTAGAAGAGTGGATGATATGGAGCAGTGAATAAATGTATTAACAATTTAAACTCTTCACAAATGAAATGTCACCTGCTAATATCACAGGCTGACCATGAGCAGTAAAACTTCTCCCAATTTCTCCACTGTGGGCAGCTGCAAAATTTATGATATACACCAACAACAGTTAAGAATGGACCAGCAAAGTCTACATGTATTCTTTCACATTTCTAACTCAGATACTCCCAGGGATGAATTGGAACATATTTTCAACTGAATGCATACAAGCCTTACATGCCATTTCAATCTCAGCATCCAAATATGGCCATCACATTGCATCAAGCAAGAAAATTTCAAGTGTGTTATTCCTATGTGGATCTGGTGTAGCTCCTGCAACACCATCAATTTTTTTCATTTGGCTTCATTTCAGCAATTACATTGTAATATCCCCAGCCGTTCATTGTTAATTCATATAACCTACTCAGAACAGGATCTTTTCTGGTCTCTGAACACACTTCAGCCACAGTAACTAATCAAATCCATTACATGAACTTTGTTTCCTGAAGTGGAACAATCTTCCACTGGTAGACAACTAAGATTATTAGTATTACCATTAGAGGATCCAAGAAATTATTTTGTTTTCAGCAAACAGTCCTAGTAGTGGTTTATGATCAGTTTAAAGAGTGAAAAAAATATATAGATATTGGGAAACATTTTTTATTGTAAACAACAGTGCAAATCTTTCTTTCTCTATGCAGGCCTAATTTGTCTCTGCAACAGGTAGCTTACATGAAGTGTAACACATAGGCTTTTCACTCCCATTATCCATTTTATGTGCTATTTTTACTCCTATTGCATTAGGAGAAGTAGCTACATATATGCAGATTGGCTTGGTGAGATGAGGTAGGTCACTAAAGGTGTAGAACACAAAGTATTCTTGGTAACTTGGAAAGCCATTTCTTGTTCTGTGCCTCAATTGGTTCATTGGTTCAATGGCTATTGACAAATTTGGTAAATTATAATTATTCAACACCCCATGGTAAGGTTTCAACACAGTAGCATTTGAGATAGGGCAGGAGTAGGTAGGAGCCTCTTGTATTGCAGTAACTCACACTGGAAAGAGAACTATGTCTTTCTTACTGATTCTAAAACTAATGTAGGTCACTTCTAAAAGGAACTGGCATTTAGTCTCTTTAAAGTCCTGCCTAATCTAATATAGACAATACTCTCCAAAGGTTCATAAGGTGACTGATATCATTAATTCCTTAAACTAAAATATCATCAATCTCACACTTTATAGAATGGAATGTCTTTCAGCTGCTTATCCATTTCCTGTTGAAAGATTTCTGTAGCACAATGTACCCTGAATTGTAAGTGAGTATGTTTGTAGAGACCACGGTAAGTATTAACAGTATGCAGCTCTTGTATTTCATCATCTAACTCAGTGTTTCTCAATCATTTTTTTATCTATGGACCCCTTTGATTTCTGTTTTACTCAAATGGACCATCCTAGCTATTCAATGTTAAAAAAATCATATTATATTTTTATAATTAGATATCGTGTAAAAAAATTGGTAAATTATTTTGTACACTGTAGAAGTTATAACCAATTTATTGCAGATAAATTTTAACAAAACCTTATGTGGACCTCATTTAAGAATTACTGATCTAACTCAAAATGCATGACACAACAAATCAAGCTTACTAAATTTTACACCTTTTAAGGTAGCTAACAAAGTATATAAACAATTTTAATTATAGTTCTTTCATTGTCCCCACATAATCTGACAACACCAGCATCGTCTTTGGGCACTAGAACAATGGGGGAGGCCCAATGAGAATATTTGACTTTTTTTAATGACACCTTGTCTCTCCAGTTCTAGTTCCTTCTCATTTTGGTCCTTTATTGAATAAGGTACAAGAGGAGTTCTACAGAATCATAATGTTGTCTTAGCAGCAGGTAACATTACTATTAAATCCTTTGAACAGCTTAGCTTATTGCTAAACATGGATTCAAACTTGGCTCCATCAATTTTAACAGCCTCTCTTCCCCATCCAAAGGAAATATGGTTCTCCAATTCAAATTGATTTTCTTCATCAAATTTTTACCCAACATCGTGGGAACCTTGCCACACATACACACACATATATATTAATGGTGTACACAAATACATGACAGGTATACATAATACTGAAATACGCATAAAGTAAACACATGCAGACAAATATATTAACATAACAAACTAAAAAATAATAATGATAACATACAATCAATGAAGAGACAAAAGAAACAGTATGATGATACATGTTGATTTTATTAGGTATTTCTGTTTATTTAGAAACCTACAACGAAGAGATCATTTCACAGATGCTAAACTATAAATTTCACAAGGGATAACCTTAAAGTTGACACCACTCTGCTAAACGCAGAAAATTTCTGTCTTATTATTGGCTTAAAATACAGTTTGTTTTCGATTTTTAAACCTCTGTAACTTTTCCTCCAATTTTTTTCTCCACAACATCATACCTCCATAGCAATTAGACTGGAAAACTATATTATTATAGCCGATTTTCAGATTTTTTACTGTCTTTAAAAAAATGCATATTTTGCGAATGAAAAAATAGATTCAACAAAGTTATTTTTCATAAAACATCATAATTAAACCGATAATTACCAATATTTCAATGTTAGTAACAAGGTAACAAAATTATTGGAGTGGCTATGGAGGATTAGTTATGTCAGTCGAGATAATTTTGGCAAGGAAACCTTTCTCGCATAAAATACCAGATCAATGAACAGCCCTGTCACACACAAAAAAAAAATGAGCTTTTATATGGTCACTTGACCGACTATAAATAGTAACCAAGTTCCTTCAAATTACTCTCTGCCACCTTAGAAAAGAAAGGTCCATGGTCTGCCTACGTTAGTATATAACTATGTAACGAAATGAAATATATCTATTATATACATAACTAATCCCGTCTCGACTGCCTTCGGATGTCTCACAACCAAACAGGATCTAAGGTAAGACAAAAACAACAACAAAAAAAAGTGGAAGGAGAAAGTATACGACTTATGATCAAAGTTTTTCCAGTTGTGACCAACATCGTCATTTGATTCTGCAGGTGATTCGAAAGTCTAACTGCTAGATAACAGGTCGGACATCATGAGCGAACCACAACAGTTTCATGTGACCGATCTATTAAGCAACCAATCAACGTGAAACTGTGGTGTGATGTTTTCTAGTACTCTATAGCAGACCATTTCTGACACTTTTTAATTGCTGAATATTGAAGGTGGCTGAGCGACGTCGCCGCCATTCTTGTCATCGCAGGCGGCCTAGGACAGACAGCCATGGACCTCTGTCGCCTCGTAAATTTGTGCTGTTGACTTCGTATATTTTAGGCTAATCGCATGTTGTCACACAGCTTTCTGTAATTTCAGAGCAGTTGTCTCTCTCCCAGTGCGTAATTATTATTATTGATTGTAAATGGTAAACAACAAATACCCTTGTGTCCAGCAGTAGATATTTCAGTTAAATTTTCATGGGTTTCAGTTATTCATGCAGCCAACGAAATATATTATTTACCAGCTCCACATTACACTAACCAGGCAGCCATTGGGACACTCTATTACACAGACAGCAAGATGAATTTTGATGTAGATTTGACTAGCAGGTCGTACGACTAAATAGAGACTAACCTCATTAACACAAACTATATTGAATTTGAGGAGTACTGTGTGAAAGTATGTCTGTCTCACCCTTCTTCTTCTTCTTCTTCTCTCTCCCCTTAATGACCACCAGTATGGTTTCCATAAAGACATATCCTCTGCTAACCTATTTTCCTCTTGCCTTGGGGGAATTTAGTGAAATAATGTCTCTCGCGATATTAGCAAAATCTTCTATAATATTTGGCTTGCGAATCTCCTTTCGAAACTTCCTACTTATGGGTTCCCTCCATCACTTATCTCTAGGATCAATAGCTTCCCACCAGATTGTGAACTGAGATATTTCTGTCCCTTATTCTATCAATTCTCGTGTCCCCAAGGATCAGTTTTGTACCCCTCCCTCTCCTTACTGTACATCCAACAAACCCACTATTGCACAGACGACACAATTCCATTCCTCCCTAATATTCCCCAACCAAACACCATCCACTCGAAATCTAGCCACCACAATGATTCCATGAAAAGAGAACTCCAGAGCATCCTCCAATGCGGATATGCTAATGTTGTCTCTTTCAAAAACAAAATACAAACGCTACTCATATCAGGAAAGTGTCATTAAACCAACCCTTTAATCATGCGCAACACTCAGCTAGCGCTCTCACAATCGCTCTAGTTGTAGGGTAACCAGGAAGAGCAACACAAATATTTCCCCAATTGAATATTAGAAGATACTCCATTCTCAAAATATTGTATACTCTAGAAAGCTAAGATGTGGTCCACAATGGAGCATTGCTCTCACATTTGGAATACTGCTGCTGCTGGACACAGATATCCTAGATCGCATCCAAAAAAAGAACCACTTGATTGATTGGCATAAAGTCACAAGAAGACACGTTCCAGCTTCTGGTCCACAGGTGCACTGTCCCTCTCTGTAGGAAATACCGTTACTATAATGGTATCTGTAGTGAAACTACCTATCGTCTCTAACACCTCGATCGCCATTACATACAAAACTACCTACCGCCATTAGATACAAAACTGCTATCGCCATTCTTCTCATTTAAATATAAATAAACGCGGGCGTAGCAGAGAACCCATTCCTTGTCATCACGTGACTGATTAATATTCGAAGCGGCAACTTCTTCGA
>NC_068987.1:43138202-43138529 GCF_001194135.2 Octopus bimaculoides
TAAATATAAATAAACGCGGGCGTAGCAGAGAACCCATTCCTTGTCATCACGTGACTGATTAATATTCGAAGCGGCAACTTCTTCGAACCTTTCCCGCCAGAACGCAAACTGACCAATCACAGCCCTTAATAAGGTCACGTGATAGTGTTTTTCTACTACCGTCTGTGAGCCGATAATTCGCTATAAATGAGCAACTCATACGCACCAAATTTGTCTCGGTCCAGTTTCTCTTTGAGATCTGTTCCGTGTACCACACGACAGCAGCAGCAACAATCAGCCAGCGACCACTTCAACAGCTTCGTCCAGCCAACGATGACCACCGCCGTC
>NC_068987.1:43139502-43144270 GCF_001194135.2 Octopus bimaculoides
ATAGCATGACAGTGCCAGAACTTTTCCTATAGTGTACTAAAGAACTGGTATAATTGCTCACGTGTTATTGACTCTCTTTCCATCTGCTGTAATAACTCACACACATGTATCACTCACATACACACTTTTCTTTGTATGACGGCCTGTCTTTGATTATGTTCTTATATGTCGCATTCACACTCTCACACAGACATACATCTTTAACGCTACAATAAATATCTCTGTTATTCATCTTATACGGTTGTGGTCTTTCATTACTGGTCACATATGTTATCGTAGCATAACATATCATGTATATCATCTTTGTGATATATTATTTTGTGTTCGACCGTGTGACACGTTTAAATAAAAGGAGTGCTCTGTTTTTTCCATTCGTCACCATTTCTCCTTTTATGAGTTCGCACGGTCGTTCCTTACATATCTATCTCGGAGATGGCTGGGCATTCTTGACCTACTCAGGCATTCCTGTCCTACTCATCTCTCCCAGAGACTCCATGGAATAGATCGCTGAGCTGATTGACATGTTATAATCAATGAAGAGAGTAGAGCTGACATTGTTAGAGAATTTCCGCTTTTGGCTCAACTTTATACTAGAAACGAATTTGACGAATGAAATAAAGTTTAACAGTCCTGGTTAAAACTGTAATTAATGTTTCTATAGCTAGTGTATGAAAAGCTAGTGGTAGAAAAATCACAATACATTTCCCTACATGACAGTCAATGTTTGGGAGACTTATCCAAAAATACTAAAGAAAATATGTGTATGTTGGTGTGCATACGAATACGCACGCACACACACACACACACAGACACACACACACACACACACACATTAAATAAGTATTAGTGAGGCTAAGAATTTTGAATGGAATTTTCAGGAGAGAGCAAATCATTTGTAAATTAGAACGCGAGTAAAATGACTTGTGGAGAGAGAGTGAGAGGGAGGTAGTCAAGTGAGTTTCAGAGAGTGTGTGCATGTATATCTGTGAATCAATAAAAGTATGTCTAAGACTGAATGAAGTCATAAATGCACATGTTTGAGCCGATTCAGCTTTCTCATGAGCCTTCAAGTGAAAGCAACGGAAGAAATGGCAGGTATAATTTCTCTATAGCTAGAAAGATGTATGTTGAAAGTGTGAAGGTGAGTTTTCTTTTTGCCTGTGTTCATGTATGAGTTAGAATGCATGTAAAAAAATATAGAAAATAGGTATTTAATGTAATCAAAAACAAAATACACGTGCAAAAATAAATTAAATGTATTTTTACACATGAAGCATAGAAAATAACAAAATGAGAAAAGAGAAAGACAAATTTCTGTAAAAATATGTCTTTTCTACTCTACTTAAATATTTGTTGATATGCAAAAATTGCAAATTACAAAAAAGTCATGGAAACATTCCTAATCGTGAATAAAAATATTTCACCGAAACTTATAATTTACCACTTTGTTTATGTATGAAGAAGTGTTAGCAAATAAATTTCACGGAAACGTTACATTAATATTGGAGACAACATTTTGCGCTAGCAGAGCTGTTAGCATGCCAGAAAAAAATGCTTAGCTGCATTTTGTCCGTTCTTACGTTCTGAGTTCAAATTCCGCGCCAAGGCTGACTTTGCCTTTCATCCTTTCGAGGTCGATAGAATAAGTACCAACTGAGTACTGGGATCAATGTAGTCGAGTTACCTCTCCCTACAACTTGCTGGATTTGGCCAGAATTTGGAACCATTATTATAAAGAAAATAGAATTCCCCCTTTTAACGTCATAAGAATTAAAAAACTTCAAGAACATGAAATAATTCTTTTTTTCTATAACGGTGAATCTGTTCATCGCCTGTCATAAATATAACTAATATACATATATTCACAAATGTGCAGCTGGAATGTTCAGCAGTCAGATCTCTACACCCGATGTCATGATTTGCTAGAATATTACCCAACAAAATCTGGCCAACCATGACACCGCTTGAAATAGGCTCCACTGACGATTTCATCTTTTAGCGCATTTCTTTCTAACCATCAGTATAAATTTGGCACACTCTGACTACTTGACAGAGAGTTTTGAAATGCAGCAGAGAGAACACTGACAGACACCATAGGAGATGACCAACAGAGATGGCGGAGAGCAGCTGACAATACAGAGGCAATGAACAGTCGGAGAACGAAATACATTAGGAGTTCGTAACACGGAAAGCAGCTTACCACATTTTAACTGCTGCTACAACTACACCAAGAACAGTACTCTCTCAACATTTTGTCGTTCGTAGTAACGACAGTGCTTTTTTGTGTACGGTAAGAATAACATTTTATTGATCAAAAAGTGCAATAGATTTCATCGTTGTCGTCTTCATTCAAATATGAGAGCTTTTATGTGGTTATTCAGCCTGCCGAAAATAGCAGCCAAGTCTTCTTCAAATCAGAACAACATATAATGATTTTTAAAAAGTGACAGATTTTATCATCTACAGCCTCTTTGATTCTGCACGGGACATTTGTGTAAAGAGAGGAGCTGAGCTAGTAACTGATCACTATCTCGTTGTTTGCAACCTGAGACTGTACGTAGCAGAGAGAACTCACTAAAGTAGTAAGTCCAGTATGACTTACAGGATAAAGCGGGAAGCCCTGGTGGTTGATGGGATCAGAAACAAATATGCAGACACTATTGCATCCAAATTCAGAAGCTGTCCAGAACAAACTGAGGACATTGAAACGGAAGACTAACCACAGAGGTTGAAAGCCATAGAGGCGATTAAAGCACTCAAGGTTGCTGGAAAGGATGAAATGTGGCTTGAAATGTTAAACAAACTTAAATAGAGAGGCATTCTCTGACTCGTGTATTCCAAGTGGCTTCCTCTAAAAAGATACTAAAGTAATGGCTATCTGAAGCAAAAATCCACTTCTTTAAAACGAGAGATAAGCATCTCCTTGTTGAATCTCCCCAATAAAGATTACGCTAGATGTCTGGAAATAAAAGATGGGGAAATAATCGAGCCCAAGCTAACTGAGGAACACTGTGGCTTCCATCCTGTTTAACTAAAAACATTTATTTAAAAAATATATTTTATTTCATAACATGCAAATTTAGGAAATATATTATAAAATATT
This sequence comes from Octopus bimaculoides, assembly GCF_001194135.2. Taxonomy (NCBI): domain Eukaryota; kingdom Metazoa; phylum Mollusca; class Cephalopoda; order Octopoda; family Octopodidae; genus Octopus; species Octopus bimaculoides. The sequence continues at coordinate 43,142,606 of NC_068987.1, forward strand.
TACATTTACTTATATGACTACCCTATAGGGGGTTCCTATAAGGTTATCCACCCCTGATTGGAACTCTCCCGTATGACATGTACGCATGCTCAGTGATTTGCTTTAACTTCCGCAGATATGTTTCTTTATATATATATATATTAATAAGGGTAGAAATTGATACTAATCAATTAGAACCAGTGGTCTAGCATATTAAAAAAATCCGCAGATTAAAATTATATTACATGCAAAAATAAGAGGAATGAGCAGCAAAAGTGGACTCCTATATGCTAGAAATAGATGCCGATTCGGCATCTATTTCTAGCATATAGGAGTCCACTTTTGCTGGTCATTCCTCTTATTTTTTGTATGTATATATATGTGTGTGTGTGTGTTTGATTAAATAATAAATTTACAGCATTGAATCTAATATTCCTCTAATTATTAAACTTTATAGTGTGACTGTCCCTACCTCTACTACACCTCATCATGCTCATGGCCAAATCAGTGAATGGTTGCTGAAAGCAGATTGGGATCAGGCAATACTTCACCGAGAAGAGATATAAGCTTCTGCTTATTCCTGTCTGAAGTATCGTCCGATACTTCAGACTTATCGTCCGAGGAATTTACTTTGTTGACATTCTTCATCGACAGAATTTTTATACCTTTCAATCAAGTCCGCCTTTCTTCCAGTAACATACTGTCCATATAATCTTAAATATTTCTTTAACTCAGCCACAGTAAGTACTTCGATAGCTGAATCATCGAGCTGCTTTATATCCATGATAAGACGTAAAACAATAACAATAGCGTGGATAGTCTGCGGAAGTTTAATTGTCTACATGGAGCGCCGCCTAGCCAAGGGAGATAACCTACTTATAGGTAAGCTCTTATAGCTAAGGCACTTTTAGATCTATTCAATTTGACGGCCAGATTTTTTTATTAATTTTTTAAACTAAATACTTTGAAACTTCGGATACTGGTAGAATGTGTCACATAGAACAAGATTTACTCTTAACATTTTTGACAAAATTTTGTATTTTAGAAGTTATTTTGTGTTAAAGTTGTCGTATTTGGGTAATTTTAACCAATCAATGACATGTATTCAGCTGAAGAAAATTATTGCTGCTGTTTGCGAACAACTTCTGGGTCCATTAAGAAAATGATGATACACACACACACACACACACATTAATAATAGGCAGAAATTACAGTGTGACAATGGCCAAATTCGTGTTTGATAAGTGCCGATGATATATATACATACATATGTGTGTAAAAAAAACTCTCATCACGCAATCGAACCAATGAAAGAGCTTCTTCCTGGTCGCTCGACACACTAAAAATAGCAGCCAAAGTACCCCCCTACCTAAATCACACGCCCATTGTACGTAATGTCCTAGATTATTCCTAAAAAGATGGTCTGCTGAAGGCTGGAATGTCTTTGATGATAGGTTTGCTGTATCAGGGTTGATTTGAGGCTAAATAACAAAAAAATTATGGTCCTTAGTGAAAACATCAATGGGGGTGGGGTGGAGGTGAAATTTCCGAGGCTTCCACCTAACCCCACCCCGTTTTTCGGACCCCAAAAATGGTTTTGTAGCATATTAGAAGGTCACAGAAATTCATTCAACGGAAAAAAAATTTCCAATGATTCCGGGATGGAGGTGGGGCGGCGCCCCCCCC
>NC_068987.1:43144320-43146639 GCF_001194135.2 Octopus bimaculoides
GGATTTGCAGCATATTAGGAGGTCAAGGTATTTGATTCCACGCATAAAATCCAAGTTTGTTTTTTTTTTTTTCTTAGGGAAAATCGTGCGGGTGTTAATATAGAAATTTACCATAATTTTGTTGTTATTTAGCCTCAAATCAACCCTGATACAGCAAACCTATCATCAAAAACATTCCAACCTTCAGCAAACCATCTTTTTAGGGATAATCTAGGACATTACGTATAATGGGCGTGTGATTTAGGTAGGGGGATACTTTGGCTGCTATTTTTAGCGTGTCGAGCGACCAGGAAGAGGCTCTTTCATTGGTTCGATTGCGTGATGAGAGTTTTTTTACACATATATGTATGTATATATATATCATCGGCATATATGTATATATATCATTGGCACTTATCAAACACGAATTTGGCCATTGTCACTCTGTAATTTCTGCCTATTATTAATGTATGTGTGTATACTAGGAAGGTGTTCATAAAAGAGAGTCCATTACCAGCACAGAAATCTAGTAAGGCCTCTCCATTCGTACTGAGTTCAGGGTTGCCGTTCCTCCGAATCATTCCTTTCTACATCTGGTGATTAGTGCCAACATGTACATAGAAGTCTCCTTGTAGGACAAAGGACATGGTCTGGTTGCATTTAAAATTACAGTGATTTCCTCAGGGAAGGATTTGAATTTGGCTTTGTTGTTTGATGCATAACAGTGACAGCGGTCCTTCCTTCAGATTAAGCTCCAGGAGCAATTGTGTAGCTGATAGGGAGCGAGTACTCCCCACGAGCACATTTTTCAAAATTGGCGCCTTTTCAACCACTTTTAAAAAGCTCTTTAGTTTATTTGTGCGATAAAAATCGAATCACTTTTTATAATTGCATGGCCTTGGAAGAACGTCCTGGAGAAATTACTTTATTTGACCAACTATCAGCTCAATTTCCTGTGATGTGTTGGTAGCCGCTAATATCTGGAACCAAAACAAACTCTGACGTCATAACTTCGCGGCACTGGAGTTTCATTTTTTCACGTCACGCCCATAGCAGTAGTTGTAAGTTTAATACACAATGACATGGTTACTGAGACATGAAATTATTGAATGTAGAATACAATTATGTATGACATGAGTAAAATCATTTTTTCAACCATAGACAATTTCTTTATAGCAAATCGCCATGCCATTTGTATAAAATACATTAAAAGATAAATAATTTATCGACTTCTCCTAATTAAGTACTTTCCTTAAAGAAATATTCACACTAGGGCATTAGAATACTGTAGCAAACAGTCTTCACACAGTATGCTTAGTTGGAAGGATTGATTTGGCTAGGCTGAGTATAGGTGTAGTGAATTTGCTGTGGAAAAAAACTCTCAGTTCCATGCCTCAGTTATAAAAAAAAGAAAAAATTGTGGATCTCACACCCCACCACAATTTTCCCAGGCCCCACCGGTGGGGCGAATGCTCCACGTTAGGAATCCTCGATGTATGTCATAACTAATGAAATAATTCGCGTAATAATGTAAAATGAGAGAAAAGAGTTAAAAATTGCTTGGTATGTGTCACAGTGCCTTTTTTTATGTGTTCGCTCCCACTAATTTCAGAAACGGCCACACTGTTGTTCAGGAGGCAACCTTCCCGCTACTTGGTACAGGAGTTCTCGCAGGTTGTATTCGCTGTTAACCATGGTGAAGCAATTCACAAACAGTGTGGAGATAGAACCTGTGCGAGCGTTGCTGATTGGTGTGTACATAGAGAAGTTGGTGTAGTTAAGAATGTGATGGTGGCGACGAAGATGGAGTTTGCCGTAAGCTGCTGGACGAAGTATCGAAGTGTCTCCATGTAGTTACTGTTGTGTCGTCGCTGGAACTGGCTGTGTGCTCTGTGGTTAGTGGCTAGACCTCAGATGGTCTGGAGCTGAACTGACATATGGGACGGTGAAAAGCTGGCTTTTATAATATACTGTCGGCGCAAACTGGGGTTCAGAAAAGACTGTCTTACGCGACCTTATCTGGAGGCTGCGATTGGTTGGGTTGCATCTTGGCGCGCAATAGAACAGGAGACAAAATGCGCCACTACCAACCAATTAGAGTGATGGACACAACAGGGTCCAAAGGTGCGGCCGAAGGCTAGCTGTTATCCACTACGTCCGTATCCATGTATATATAACCGAGAGAGAGAGAGAGAGAGAGAGAGAGAAAAGTATCCCTTAAAGCGTACGCGACAAACTTATTCTGGGAGGCGTGGGATGGGAGCACAAAGGATGCGTGTCCCAGACCCCAAAGCGGATCCAGGAAGTAACAACATATATATATATATATATATATATATA
>NC_068987.1:43147710-43150037 GCF_001194135.2 Octopus bimaculoides
CTTACATAGATAAACTACATTTCTAACTCTCGCATTAGGGCCTTCAAACTTCAATCTTCTGGGGTTGACCTCTGTTACTGTAATCAAATTTCGATTATCATTACCATTACCACTATTATTAATACCGCTATTATTATTATTATCATTTATATCAGGGTTCATATCGCTATCCACCCCTATTTCTTTTGATTTAAGTATTTTAAAATTATGAGCTGCAATTATTTGGGCTAAGTTCATAGTGTTTGAAAAACCAAATCTAATGGTATGTGTATTAATAATTTTACCATAGTGTGAATTCTTTGGGAAATGTCTGCTTATCACTTCTCTAAACTATGCAATCAAGTTAGATTTAATATTCCTACCAAAAGGGACTATGAACCAAACATTATCATCTTTAGTATTATCACAGTCACTAGTATAATTCTTTTAAAATTTAAAATTATCTATGTTACGTTTATGGAAATTCCTAGGTTTTTCTTCCTTATTTCCACTAAGTTTATTCTTATACCTATTATTCTTATCTGTCTTAACGTTGTTACTATCAGTTTCAATATAGTAAACCTTCTCTTTGTATCCTGCCCTATTTAATGCCGAATTATAGAATTGAGCTTCATTATCAAAAACCTTATCATTAGCAGATAATCTGGAGAGTCTTAATGAAATATTTTAAACTAAATTATCAATAATTTTTCTAAGATGGTTACTCCACTTATTTATATATTTTAGGTTAGTTAGAGGTTTATGATATGGTCTATATGTCTCATTTTAAATATCTAATGTCACATCCAAGAAATTTGCTACAGAAATATCGTCTTCATAAATGATGTTCATCCCCATTCTACGAAAAAATCTAGCCAGTCTACCCTTAATCCTCTGTAGTTGTTGGTTGGAGCTATTCCTTATATATAGAAGACAGTCATCCCTATATAGACCTCCCCTAATCATAGGAAATTGATCATTCAATTCATAAAGAATGAAGGAACCCACCATATCAGCTATTTGTGCTGAGTCAGAGCTCCCCATGGGGACATCGAAAGCATCTGGTGTATCCTTACGTATCCATACCTTATCATTAAAACTCACAAAAAGATTTTCTAGCAGCTGATATCACTTTAAATTCTTCTCTAGTAAGCCCAGCCTTCTTGTGAAAAAAACATATTGCCTTATTCAATATGATCGGGTTAATGGATGCATAAAAATTAGCTATATCAAATTGAATGAATTTAGTATTTTTCTTGTCCTCAATAGAATTAAACCATCTGATGACTTGGTCTATACTTGACCATAAATTTAACTTCAACTTATCAACTATTGTAGTTATGTGCTTATTAATGATATTTTTACTTAGTATCCCTATGTCCGATTTTGTTGGGCAGATAAGCCTTAAGGATGGTTGTGTCCAAAAATTCATTTTGTGATCTTTAAGAATGAATCTCGGTTCTTTTGGTATCAAGAGTTCCGTCCTATCTGTTAGGTTGTATTTTTCCATTGTCTCTTTGGTTTCCATATTTTGCTTCTTAAGTGTATTTTTATTTGTTACCTTATAACTCTTTTCAATTTCTTTTTTCAGTAAATCTTTGTAGTTTTGTCTGGTTAATTTATAAATGTTTCCTGTTTTGTCAGATTTCACCAGAATTCTGTCAGTGTTCCTTATTTCCTTAGTGATTCCTTCTAGATGTCTTAACTGCTGGTTCATGTTTGATGATTTATTAAATTTAATGTTCTTGACTACAGACAAAATGTCTTCTTCAAATTTGTCTAATTTGTGGTTATATGGCGGATTCCTTCTAGACTTAAATAATCTCTTGTATCTTGATTCATCTTTAGACATGTTATTGGGTTGTTCTTTTTTATCAAAAAAGTGTGCCCTCCATCGAACTCTGTTTATAAAAGAATGTGTTTTTTGGATGAGCTGCTTAATATAGATCTTTTTTGGTGGAATAAGGATGTCTTTCATGGATGCGTCGATGTTAAAAACCTTCATTGATAAACGATTAGGTAGCTGTGTCTACTATAAGACGAGTGGCAGTATATATTTGTTCATAGAAAAACATGTAATCGTTACCAATATAGCAAGAGATTTCACCGCAAAAAGTCTAAAGTAGACTCCTTAAGGATCGTTCTCTTTGGTTATATATCCAAAGTTTTAAATTTAAAAGAGAGTTTTGACTCTAATATCCATTATTATTTAAATTTATTCCTATGTCAACATTTCTGTATAAGGCTATATTTGACTGTCAAATTTAAGTCAAACATATAATTTGCCTTACACACGTCTTCAGGGAAAAAAATTTTAGGCCATATATATATATATATATATATATATA
>NC_068987.1:43151894-43153247 GCF_001194135.2 Octopus bimaculoides
AGTAAGTGAAGGTGTGTGTTGTAATGTATGAATTTTTTTGCATGTATGTGTAAGCGTCACTCACTCGCTCTCTCTTTCTCTCTCTCTTTCACGCACACATCATTCATATACGCATACATAAATACGCAGAGGTAAAGAATACGTACACCACCCGTTTTTGGCATAACCCTGACCCTAAACACTGGTGTGCGTATTCTTTATCTTCTGCCATAAATATATATGCGTACATCTTTTTGTGCGTGAGAGAGAGAGAGAGAGAGAGAGAGAGAGAGAGAGAGAGAGAGAGAGAGAGTGATTGTATTTCCTCATAATATATAGAGAAATGGATGTCTTTTAATGCAATTTTTATTGTTGTGGCTTATTTTAATACAATATTTGAATTAAGAGGGACTTTGTTTTATTTGTTCTGTTGTGAAGTGTAGTATGGTCTCTTCTTTTTGTTTTAAGGCTTCTGCAAAATTTGATCTGTTTTTGTTGCTGTTGTCACTGGTGGTAGTGGTACTGGTGGTGGTGTCGTTAGCAGAGGAGGTAGCTGTAGCAGCAGAAGTTGTTGTAGTAGTGGTGTTGGTGTTGACGGCAGAGTTGATGTCTATGGTGGCGGTAATGGTATATGGCGTTGCGGTATTAGTTTTGTTGTTGTGGCTGTTGTTGGTGGTGGTGGTGATGGTGATGACAGCGGCGTTCAAACTGTCAGGGACGTCCTATGGGACGACCTAGATGAGATGATGATTGATTGATTGTTATGAAATAGTTTCCTGCTGAAGAACCAAGTGCGTAAAGGTGAATTATCAATCGCAAGTGCACTTATTTTGTCCTGACTTATGAACACTTTTGAAATACTACACCACCTCCCCACATAAGTATTCCACAAAAATCTCGAAAGACAATTTGTGAAGTTGTAATAGTTTGGGCGCAAGAATGGCTTTAAAGATTGGAAGTTGAGTTCCGTATAATCAGATTCGTCAACGGTTCTTCCATAATTTCCATTTTATCAGAATTCAAACCAACAAACTATTCAGAGACAATGTATGAATTTGGATTGGAAATACATTGAATGTTGGAAAGTTCTCAGATATTTTAAAATACAACCATTTGTTAATGTGACTTTTAATTTCATTCTCATTTATAATTCAATGATGTTACAATTAAGGAAAAATGAATTTCTGGTCGATTAGAAATAAATTTGGATTTTCAAATATAAAAAAAAAAAATTTTAAATATAATTTCACTAACGAATCTAGCAATGAAAATTTTTTTTTAATGTTTTGCTAGAAATGTAGTAAAATAGACTATTTATTAGTTGGGGGGAAATAATCGAATTTGAACCCAGAAATCTGTGAAGAAGAATCTTTT
>NC_068987.1:43153359-43154691 GCF_001194135.2 Octopus bimaculoides
AAAAAAAAAAAAAAAGAAAAGAAAAGAAAAGAAAACAATAACGGAATTCTCATGACGTATAAGATGTTTAATGGGAAACAGTAGAAAATATTCTTTGTCGTGGACAATCAGCTGAGACATTTTCGAAGAATATTGTGTTAAGTAATTGAGTTTTGGTAATGTATTTGTACAATTTTCATCGGAAGTCTGTGTAAATTCATGTATTTTGTATAATTATTTCTTAAATGTCTTATATATTTCTAAAATCTTGGAATAATTTTGAATTCAATGAGCCTTTTTTTTTTTTTTGCATCTTTGTTTTTTATTTTCATATATAACATATAAACACGTACATCTTTTAGAATACTGCTCTCTCCACTGTGATAGAACTTCACCCATCTACCAAAGGGCAGCAAGCGTGAATGGAGGAAAGAAAACAGGGAAGAGATAGAGACGAACGCTTGCGCAGACCTAGACCCCCAAACCGTTTGTGCAAAGCAGTTTGGTCGCGGGAATGTAGGGAGAGTTTTACATTGACCAAGTTTCGAGTTTCCAGAAGATTAGGTCGTCAAAGTATTGGAGGAACGACGCATACAGTAGCTTAGGAATTGACAAGTAATTCCTAAGTATAAAAGAAACCTTGAGACCTCAATTACATCAAGGTTTTTTGAAAGTTGTTCGAGGTTAGCCATTTTGTATCTAAAGATGGACTAGAAAGCTAGCCTCTTAAATCACATCTTTCGCTATGTCCTGTTATCTTGATTTGTGGCCTCCTCAGTTAATTTTATTTTTAATGGCAGCTGTTCTTGGAACCATCATTATATTAAAACGTTTCTGTCTGTAAATATTTTATTTTTAGCATGTTTAGATTTTTTCTTTATTATTGTTTTGATATTTTATAGTCTTTAAGTGTTGTTTCAGAAATATTTTGTTTTGGTTTTTCTTCGAATAGGTAAACTCTTATTCACTAATATTAATTTCATTCACTTTTGTTTTCTATGATACATACATGTTGGTCTATTTTGAGTAAAATAATAAATGAGGAACTATTTTGGCAAAGAGAAATTATTGAAATTAGTCATGGCTCATTTTACTTCATCTTCGACATTTTTTTTTTTTTTTTTGAAAGCCGAAAATTATCAAATTAGACAGTGTGAGAATGAAATTGACTTGGAATCCAACAGAGAAAAGAATATTGTTAAACACCTAAAATCCTCCAGATATTTTATTAGCAACCTCAATTACAATCGGGTCGAAGTTGCTGAAAAAAATTTGGAAAAAGTACCTGTCCTCTAACTCTGCTCGAACCTCCTAACTTTAACTATGCTGCCAGTTTTTACTTCTAAAGATGAT
>NC_068987.1:43155195-43155991 GCF_001194135.2 Octopus bimaculoides
ACACATTCTACCAGTATACGAAATTTGAAAGTGTTTAGTTACAAAAAATTATTTTTTCTATGTGCAGGCCAAAAGGAAAAGATCCTTTCTTTTCTTTTTTTTTTTTTTAGCCCGTTAGATATCTACTGACCCTTCGTAGGATCCCATCGCCTACAAACACCCTTTTAAGCTATATGCTTTCCATTTCGTTTGTCTAAGATGGAACTTAAGAACATACATAATTGTTTCATCGCTATTACAACGCCATTCTGTTGTGGCTATTGTATCAAGCAATACTTAGCTGATTAAATATATTTAATGTACAATTACATAATTTATTCTCTAATAATATTTGAAACGTTTCTTTCGGAAAAGAAAAAGAAACGTAAAAGAAATAATGTTCGATGACGTTTTGTGAACGAACGTTTTCGACAAGTTTATCTCATAGTGTGAAGTGCTTTCGTATGTTCTGACAATAAAATAGCTAAGATCTTGAATAAGATGGAATTTCTTGATTTTTCTATATTTGTCTTCATTTTAAAATCTACAGCATACTAAAACAGAAGCGTTCACCCACCACGACTTTTATTTCCCCGATAACTTAAAGAAAAACGAACTTCTGTTTTACTGAAATATTTTACCAGTATCTCTCAGATAGTATAGATGCCAATTATATCAGTATTTATGATTTTTTTTTTTTTTTTCTTTTTTGAGGGATGATTATTTCAGATAATGCACAAGACCGCATTATTTCCTTACAAATTTCAGAAAAATGGTTTTAGTGAAATTTTCTCCATATGCTTTTTAGATAGTGCAG
>NC_068987.1:43156986-43157792 GCF_001194135.2 Octopus bimaculoides
CATTGTCAAAAGACCCTGGGAGCAATCGACACATTTCTGCTTCTGAAAAGGAGTGAGCATCCAGAGAATCCATCGTGCAGACAACTTCTGCATGTGCAAATGGTCATGAATGATTTTTTTCCACGGACCCTGCACTTCACTTCATGGGCTAGTGGCCAAATAGTTATGTGGTGATCCTCCAAAATACCGACTTCCACTTTATGGATGGTGTCGTCATCGATGGTGGAATGTGCTCGTCCAGGAACAGAAGCAGTTTCCATGATGTCCGACTACATTTGAACTGGCGATGCCAGTGCTTGACTACGTCGTATGATGGTTCATTGTCACCATAATCTTTCATCTCATTGAAAATCTCTTTTGGTTCACAACCTTTCAAGTATAAGAACCTGATCACTGATCTGTGTTCAACTGCCCTCATTATAACACCCTAGTCCACTTCAGCAGCCGTAAAAAACAAACGAATATTAGTGGAAAGCTGCAATCTACAATGTGACATGTAGAAACGTATATGATTGTCTGTGCAAGTGCCATTTCCTGCAATAATCGGAAGTGGATCAGAGGAAATATTTAATGAATACCCCCCCCCTCATATAATATCCCTCATTCTGGAATATTTTTTTTCAAAAATCTGTTTTCCAAATTTTTTTAATCCCCTACCCCTGCATGCCATACGGCACAATTTAAATGACATTTAGCTGCGACTGGTTACTGGACCTGTGACTTAATCAAGTAGATGTGTGGGGGGAAAACTTCGAATTTTGAAAGAAAGTATAACTTCGGTTTGAAATGGTAAAAAGAACTTTCAT
>NC_068987.1:43157802-43158427 GCF_001194135.2 Octopus bimaculoides
TTTCTTTCTTAGGGGTAGGGAATCTGGTTGAGAAATATTAAAAGCCAAAATTGAAGGATAAGCAGGCGATTGCGAGTATCCTGATGTTTTGGTGTGAAGATGATTCATCTACAATTTTGTTGTCTAGGAAATGAAGGAATGGCATGTAAATTTAATCTCATAGGAGAAACATAGATTTTTTTTTTTTTTTTTTTTTTTTAATACTCATTTTCAGCCTAGACAAACAGGCTGCAATATCAATATCCCCATTTGAGCCAGATACTGATCTGTGATGTACACAACCTACAATTACACAGAAGTGACTGTCACATCTTTGCTCACTGACTTCAATTGTGGACATCAAGAAATAATTTTCTATTCATATCTATTGTGTGAACCTTGGAACTATTTATTTGTGCTGATTTGTACATTTATAACTGAGATTTATCACCTGTTCACCAGGACATCTGTCTGTGCTGGTCATTATGACCTGTTCACTACTTTCACCTAACGTATGAAGATTTTGAGGCACATGGTTGCTACAAGATTATCATAGCTAAGGGCACTCTCTAATTGTGTGTGTGTATATGAGAATACAAGGATTGTGTATAAATGAGATATATATATATATATATATATATATATA
>NC_068987.1:43158886-43169214 GCF_001194135.2 Octopus bimaculoides
ATATATATATATATAGGAGCATTGCAGGGTTTGTAGTTTAACTTTGAATTTAAGAACCGGAGTAATATTTAGATTTATAATAATCCTTTCTACTATTGGCACATGGCCTGGAATTTTTTTTTTTTAGGGGAGTGGGCTAGTCAATTACATCAATCACAGTGCTTGACTGGTACATTATTGACCCCAAAAGGATGAAAGGGCTACTTTATTGACCGTGAAAGGCAAAGTCAGCCTCACTAAAATTGGGACACATCGCAAAAACAGATGAAATGCTGCTAATCATTTTGTCCAGCATGCTAACAATTCTGCCAGCTTGCTGCTCTATTTATGATGGATAATTTGATGACTGAAGCAATGGTTTCGATTTCTAATTTCCTGAGACTTATAATTAATATTGTTTGGTTGAGCAGATCCATTATATAGGGCATGCTAATAGAATATTCTAAAAATATCTTGTCTTTTTAATTTGACACTGTGGTTAAAAAGTTGCCTTGTTAAAGCATTTAACTGTTAACTCATTGAGTCTAAGATCAAACCATTCCAGACAAATTTCCTGTTTACTGTGTTTCATCTTATTGTTTAGGAGTTCATACCATTTCTTCTGGGATTTTTACTAAAGTACTATTAAAAGGTGATTTGCTTCTTTTGTCAGTTTAACACCATGAATCTAAATCTTATGATTAGTCTTAAAAGCTATCACAGCTTTAGATTGTTATATTTTGCTATTGCAGATGATGTCACACACTTTTGATGAAGAGTTTGAATTAAGTTTAAAGAATGTAAATCAGAGATTCATTTGTCCCATCTGTTTAGCTTTGATGTCGAAACCAATGCAGACAAAATGTGGCCATCGTTTCTGTAAGAAATGTATTTTTGGTGTTATTGCGTAAGGATCAAATTTCTATTTTATATTTATAGTTTAATAGAAAGCATACTAGTTGAAAAGTTAATGTTGCTGGATTACTGGATACACAGTTGTGAGTTCAAACCATACTATAAACACTGATTTGTGCTCTTGAAAAAAAGTCACGACTCCCAGATAAGCAAAGTAAGTTTTTCTTTCCAGTGTTTTAAAGCTGAATAATTAGCAGTAGGAAGTGCATCCAGCCTATTTTGTTGTATATGATTATTTCCTATGCTGACATAAATGAAAATACTGGAATTTGGAAGAATAATCTGTGAAGTGTAATTTTTACTCCTCATCGTTTAACATCTGCTTTCCATGCTAGCATGGGTTGGATGGTTTGACTGAGAACTGGAAGGCTGGGACACTGCACCAGGCTCCAGTCTGATTTAGCAAAGTTTCTACAGCTAGATGCCTTTCCTAACACCAACCACTCTGAGTGTAGTGAGGGCTTTTAATGTGCCACTGGCATGAGAGCCAGCCAATCAGGTGCCACTGGCATCGGCCATGCTCAAATGGTGCTTTTTATGTGCCAATCAGGCGGCACTGGCATCGGCCATGCTCAAGTGGTGTTTTTTACATGCCACAGGCATGGGTGCCAGTCAGGCGGCACTGCATTGGCCATGACTACAATTTGTGAATCGATTCAACAGGTCTTCACAAGCATAGCATATTGGCCAATGATTGTAGGGTGCTTTTAAATGGGCCAGTTATGCAACACTGGCATTGACCATGATTACAATCTCACTTGGATTTCCAGGTCTTCTCAAAAACAGCATATCTCCAAAGGTCTCGGTCGCTTTTCATTGCCTCTGTGAGGCCCAAAGTTTGAAGGTCGTGCTTCACTGCCTCATCCCATGTCTTCCTGAGTCTACTTCCATTGGTTCCCTCCATTGTTAGGGCATGACACTTCTTCACACAGCTGTCCTCATCCATACACATTACATGATCATACCAGCACAGTCGTCTCTCTTGCACACTACATTTGATACTTATGTCCAACTTTTCTCTCAGGGTGCCTACTGTCATGAATGCACACTGACATTACACATCCAGCAGAGCATTCTAGCTTCATTTCTTTCAAGCCTATGCATGTCATCAACAGTCACAGCCCATCTTTCACTACTGTGTAACATAGCTGTTCAAACACGGGCATCATACAGTCTACCCTTCACTCTGAGCAAGAGGCCCTTTGTTACCAGCAGAGGTAGGAGCTCTCTGAACTTTACCCAGCCTATTCTTATTCTAGCAGCTACACTACCAGAGCTTCCTCCCCTGCTACTGACTTGGTCACCTAGGTAATGGGAGCTTCTAGTTTTTCCCTTGGCATGTGATGGAATGTTTCCCGTACATTTTGGGGTTTATTTCACCTGTGCATCTTCTACACATGCAAACTATCTTCCCAGTTAACCTTCCTTTGATATTGCTGCATCTCTTATGGGTTCATTGCTTACACCAGATACATCTTATGGAATTTCTACCTACGCCTTTTCTACCAGGATTTGTGATTTGTCTGCCTTCCTACTTATTATGACTTTGGTTTTTGCTAGGTTAACTTTAAGGTCCTTCGATTCTAGACCTTGCTTCTACACCTGAAACTTTTAGTTCTGGTAGTGACTCAAGTATTAGAGCAAAGTTATCAATATTGAGGAGCTCCCAGGTGCAGCCTGTCTTGAATTCCTCTATCATTGCCTGGAGGACTATGATGAACAAGAGGGGACTGAACACTGATCTTTGAACCTCTACTTGTACCCTGAATTATTCACTCTACTCATTGCCAACCCTCACCTTACTAACAACATCCCTGTACATGGCTTGTGCAGCTCTCACCAAACACTCATGTATTTCTAGTTTCTGCATTGCCTACCAGATAAGGGATCAAGGGACCCTGTCAAAGGCTTTCTCCATGTCGACAAAAGCCAAGTACAGAGGTTTATCTTTGGCTAGGAATTTCTCCTGCAACTGTCTTACCAGAAATATATCATCAGTGGTGCTTCTCCCTTGCACAAATCCAAACTGCATCTCACCTAAACTAACTCTCTTCCTAATTAGTTAGGCTATGACCCTCTCCGTGATTTTTATCGCCTGAACCAACAATTTGATATCTCTGTAATTCTATCTAACGTGTCACCTTTACCTTTGTAGCAGTTGACTATGGTGCTGCTACACCAGTCATTGGGTACGACTCCTTCATGTATCACCTGGTTAACTATAGGGGTGATTAGACTATAGCCTACACTGCCAGATATTTTAAGCATCTCAGTGATGATTTATGATGAGCTGGGGGCTTTTCCTGTTATCATACCCTTAATTGCTTTATCTACCAAGCTACTGTCAGTTCAGATAGCTGGTCCCTCTGTTGGGTTGACATTCGGCAGACTCTCTTTCTCCCATTCATTTTCTTCATTTAACAACCTTTCATAGTGGTGTCTCCAAGTCTCTTTCTTTGCAGCCTCGTTAAATGCAAGTAAGCCATCATCTATTGTGGACTCATTTCTCTCCTATGTCATCACGATTTTTTCTCACACACTATCTTGCAATTCAAAACACTTAGTTTCTGGTCCTCATGACACAGAACAATGGCAAATTTCTTATCTGTTTCCCCTCTGGCTAAATAAACCTGTCTCCTAGCTTCCCTTCTGGCTATCTGATACAGTTCCCTGCTACAACCACACTTCCAGTCCTTCCATGTCTGTTTCTTTTTCTTAATGGCCCTGTCAACTGCATTGTTCCACCACTATGTCACCTTGGGTTGAGAGGGAACTTTGCACCAACCACAGATCTGGTCAGTAGCCCTGAACAGGTTGTCCCATAGGGACCTCCAGTTGTCCTCCACATTTTGATGTTATATCCTCCTTTTGTTTGTCAAAAGCTTCAAGTGATACGTCTCTAACTCTGTCCATTCAGAGGGTCCTTAAACTTCCAGACCCTTTTTTTCCATGCTGGTCATCTTCTGAGCAGCCATTTAACCCTGATCCTGAAGTTGCTAACTGCTAACCTATGTTGAAGGGTGCATTCTTCAGCTGGGAAAATTTTGACATTTATAAGTAACCATCTTTCTCATTTCCTGGCGAGAATGTAGTCAATCTGACTAGTGTACCCACCGGACTGGTACCTGAACAGGTGACTGGCAGGCTTCTTAGTATTACAAATCATAAGATCATTTGCATCACAGAACTCCAGTAGCCTGGTTCCTTCCTCATTGCAGGAACCAAATTCGTTGCCACCATGCGCACCATGAAAGTTCCCTGGATCTTGTCCAGCATGCCCTTTGAAGTCGCCAACCACAAAGAGAAGGTCCCTGTCATTCATCAACAAGGTAGTCTGCAAGAGGGTGTCATAATTCTTTCTGTTCATCAGGTAGCCCTGGCTGATGGGCATAGACCAAGATAATGGTTGGTATCCCATGTTGCAGCGCTAGTCTAAGCTTAAGTATTCTATCACACACACTGATTACCTTAATTACCTTATCAATCCATTTCTCAACAAGGAGTACACCCACGCCTCCAACCCTGTCACTGCTCCCTACCCAGAAAATCCTATGCCTATTTTCTTTGTTTGTGAGGAACCTAGCAGAACTTCCTTTCCACTTTACCTCCTGGATGCAACACAAATCTAAACACCTCTGTTAAGCATTTCAATAATCTCACCAGACCTACCTTTCAATGTGCCAACTCTTAGGTCACGAAAGGTGTGGGCTAGTGAGACCCTGGGATGGGGGACAGCAGCATTATGCATCTGAAAAGAAAGCTCGCATGTGCGTTTGACAGACATCGTAAACATGCAAATAGGCTTCAACCTGCATACACTTCACCATCATTATATTTGCTTCATAATCACTGCATTTAACAGGAGATAGACACTAGATAGGGATGGAGGGGAAGCATTCTATATAGCTAACTGATAGAGGTGCTTAGGAGAATGACTTCCGGTACAGTTGGAAGGGTTGGGAGGGTACACCACAGAACAACAAAACATTGTAATTACCCTATCCCCTAGCTGAAGCTGAGGAAGCATGGATACAAAGTGAAAGCCACTAATTAACAATCAGCATGGTAAAGCAAGTGAGTAACAAACTGGGAGAGGGGTGAAATTTTCAAGAATTAGGGCTACAGTCAAGGAAAGAGTGGAACTTTTGTATAAGATAGTGGGTAACAGACAAACAAATGAAGAGATGGGATTTTCGAGATTCAGAGCAAGAGTAAACAGAATTGAACAACTGGATTTCATAACTTTGCTATAACACAGAATAAGCAAAACTTTGTGGTTAAATAGATAACTAAACAAGTTATGATAATAATAATTAGTATTCTAAAAGGCATTCTAAAGAAATGTCTGTCTGGAATTTATTCTTTTACTTGTTTCAGTCATTTGACTGCAGCCATGCTGGAGCACTGCTTTGAAGGGTTTTAGTTGAACAAATCAACCCCAGGACTTATTTTTTAAGCTTAGTACTTATTCTATCAGTCTGTTTTGCCAAACTGCCAAGTTACGGGGATGCAAACACACCAACACTGGTTGTCAGGCAGTGATGGGGGACACAGACACATGCACACATATATATAAAGTTAGAAGAGTTAGAGGTTGGGATAACTGTCTAAGGGATAAAAGTATCCCTTATACTACCGGTATGATTACCTATGTTAACCCTGGACATACATATCTCCACTAGGTCGTCCCATAGGACGCCCCAAGACTGTTTCCACGTTTTCCCCATTCATCTCGATCTTCCATAATGGTCCTCAGCTCCTGTACCCCTTCCATACCAGTATCCTCCAACAAGCTGTTGATATAGGTCGTCTTCCTCCTTCCTTTCTTGGTTCTCTCTTCTGTTGGTTGCCAGAGCACTAGCTTGTTATCAATTTCATCTGTGTATCTGATGCAGTGTCCAGCTAGCCTCAACCTTCTATGCTGTATCTTCAATGTTACTTTTGGTAGTCTCTGGTATAAGTTGGTGTTTGTTGTATGCCTCTTTCAGGAGACATTGCATACCATTCTAAGCATCCTTGGAACCGTCCAACTGATTCTACAATGCTTTAGTGAGCATCCATGTTTCAAGAAATAGAAAGCGCTACAAGTAACCTGAAAGCAGGAAAACAAACTGGTCCTGACAACATCCCACCAGAAGTACTAAAAAGATGCGATTTAGACATCATCCTTGAATTTGCAAACAAACTACTAAATGACAATGAGAAGCCAGAACAATGGTCTGAGATAGAATTGCTACCACTGCCTAAAACTGGAGACCTAAATGATACTTGGAATTATAGAAGAATCAGTCTGTCATCCATTGTTGCAAAAATGGTCAACAAGATGATACTTAACCAAATACAACCTAAGATAGATAAACAATTGCAACCAAGTCAAAATGGATTCAGATCAGGACAGTCAACAACATCTCACATTATCGAACCTAGAAGATTGACAGAAGGAGTTAAGAGCCATAACAGGAATGCCATCATTATCTATGTAGACTTTAAAACAGGCTTTTGATTCAATACATAGAGGAATGATGATGAAGATACTTAGGCATCAAGTGGTAATAGTAACTGACCTAGATTATGCTGATGACCTGGCATTACTAACAGAGAGGATAGATCAAGCACCTGAGGTGCTGAGCAGATTAGAACAGGAATCGGGGAAGGTAGGATTGTACTGTAATGCAAACAAAACAGAACTTCAACCACAAAATGCCTGTGTCAGTGAAAGTGAGAGATGGTAAGATACTGACGGTAGTTGAAAATTTCAAATACCTTGGTGCATGGACACATAGTACTGAAAAAGACATTGTAGCAAGGAAAGCTCTTGCCTGGAGCACATGCCATAAATTGAGAAAGGTACAGAGTTCAAAGTTAGCAAGGAAATTGAAAGCGAGGTTGTTTCTGGGAATAGTGGACATACATCTGCAAGCATATTATGCTCATAGATTGCAGCTAATGACAAAGATAAGCATGAATTTATCAGGAATCAAATTTAAAGTAAGCTGTTTGTGCTTCCATATAACATTGGAAGCAGAAACAGCTGTTAGATGGGATGCAGTCTGTATTGAATTAAAAAATAAGTCAATTGTTGTTGATCAATATTTCTCTATTTTCTGTTTACTTTAAATTATATATATGATAGACTTCTTTCAGTTTCCATCTACCATATTCACTCACATGACTTTTGTTGGCCCGAGACTACAGTAGAAGACACTTGCCCAAGGTGCTGTACAGTGGGACTGAAACCAGAAATAGGTGGTTGAGAAACAAGCTTCTTGCCTCACCTGCACTTACACATATATTGCATGTAATTTATATTATTCAAGAGATGCAACATTATGGATTTCTAAAAGTGATACAAGGCCACCTATTTTGGAGATTCGCCATAGTTGATTATATAGACTCCAACACTTTCTTTATTGGCTCGGGAAGGATGAAGTACATATTTGACTTCATTTCAGAATATAAAGGAAAGTAGCTAAATATGCAAATCATTGTCTGACACTTTGTAATTTTGTCTACAGTTTTATAAGTGGTTTCTGATTTCAGTACAAGGCCAGCAATTTTGAGGGGAGGGGTTATAATTCCACCCCACCCCACCCTCTACCAGTACTCTACTGGTATTTCATTGACACCAGAGGGATGAGAGGAAAAGTTGACCTCAATGTAAGAAACCAGATTTGTTCTGTAGTGTTCCAACAGATGGCAGCACATGGTTGCGTGTGCAGTGACAGCTAGCAGTGACCTTCATGAGGCGGTGTGTCGAGTGATATTGCTGTGTTTACTTTGTAACATGTGAAATTTGTGATCACATGTAAGCTGTAGTCTGTTATTTTTGTCATGGACAGAAAGTTAGAGCAAAGAGCCAACGTGAAATTTTGCATTCAACTTGGGAAGTCTGCTACAAAGACATTGAACATGCTTCAGTAAGCTTACAGCAACAAAGCAATGGATCATATGGAATGTTTCAAGTGGCACAGGCACTTCAAAAGCAGAAGAACGTCCCTGGAAGACTTGTCATGAGCATCACCCCTGGAAATGGGGAGAAAATTCATCAGCTCGTGAATGAGGATCATCAGATGACAATCAATGACATTGCTGATGTTACTGGTCTGTTGTATGGATCCTTGCATGCAATCTTAACATCTGAATTGAGCATGTGGCTTGTCTCTGCTGAGTTTGTCCCCCACCTGCTGACCACTGAGTAGAAAGAGCATTGCATTGGCGTCTGTCAAGACCTCCATCAGTATGACACTGATAACCCATCCTTCATGTCGAGGATCATCACCATGGGAGCAGCATTCACCATGGGAGAGCCTTTCATCTTCTTGAAAAGAAAGCACAACAGAGCTGCAGCTCAATCACGAGCATGCTCATCGTTTTTTTTTTTTTTTCTGACATCCATAGTATTTTGCATTGAGAATTTATCCCCCAGGGCTAGATCATCATTCAAGATTTCTACAGTGACATTTTGAAGCATTTGAGGGAGGACATTAGGCAAAAGCAACTGGATTTGTGGAATGCAAAGAATTGGATTCTTCATGACAACACACCCTGTCACCAAGCTTTCTTCACACAGGAGTTTCTCACGAAAATCATGGTATCACTTCCACACCCACTCTATTCACCAGATCTAGCCCCTGTGGACTTCCATTTCTTCCTCAAGATAAAAATGCAGCTCAAGGGTCACTGTTTTAACACCATTGTCGAAATCCAGAGTGAATTGCAGAAGGTCCTTGACTTGCTTATGGAAAATGATCTCCAGGCCAGATTCGAAAAGTATCAGGAAGGTGGGGACTAGTGTATTGTTGCACAAGGTGACTATTTTGAAGGAGATGTTAAAACTTAGGTAAAGTTATTTTTTATTTAACATAACTAATCTGGGGAACTTTTTGAAACCACCTCTTACAAGGCACTTTATCTGACACAATTCCATCGACCTACAGCTCTTATAACAGTAATAACAATAATTGTTTCTGGTTTGGGCATAAGGCCAGCAGTTTTGAGGAGAGGAGATAAGTTTTTATCAACCCCAAAAGTATGAAAGGTAAAACTGTCTTTATCTGAATTTGAACTCAGAATATAGAGCCAGAAGAAATGCCTCGGGGCAGATTGTTTGATAATCTAATAATTCTGACAATCCACTGTCCTTAATTATTTCTAATAGAAAACCAGTAATTTTTTTTAGGGGAGTTAATTGATTACACTGACCCCTAGCACTTAACTTCTGAAGGATAATCAGCAAATTTAAATTTGGAACACAAAGACCTGGATGAAATACTTCAGGGCATTGTGTCCCACACACTAGAGATTCTACCAATCCACCACCATTTATAATTTAAGCACAAAACCAGCAATTTTGTAAGAAAGTGGTAAATCAACTACATTGGCTCCAATGCTTGACAGGTCCTCCCAACCTAAAATTCAGCATCAACCACACCTACACTCTTGTTCCTCATTTGCAGCATTCAACTAGGTCTCCATCTCTGGCTATCTGTCACTCTCTTTATACTCATGAACTTACCTATCTGTCCACCTTTTCCAATCATCTCTGTTTTTCTTACGTTCACCTTCTTATACCTTGAGGATATACTCTGACACTTCATCACCACCATTTTTTTCCTCACTTTCCACCCTGGGTAGCCATGTATCTCCTCTACAGTAATACACATATTCCTGTGCCTCTATCATACTTTAACCTCTCAACACCTAGTATAAAGCCATCTCCTTCAGTATTATACCCCAGCTAAAATGTTGTGGGGGTCTTGTCTTGCTAGTAACTTAGTGGCATCACTATTACTGGTGCCAGTTATACACTGTAAAATGGTTGACTTTAGGAAGGGCATCCAGCTGTAAAAGCCATGTCTTTTGGCTCATCAGATCCTTTCGAGTCATCCAACATGGAAGAGGAACATTAAATGATGATGGCCTCAAAAAAATAAAAAGCAAAGTTAACCTTAGTGATATTTGAACACAGCATAAAGGGTTGTAACTAAATTCCAGAAAGTATTTTGTCTAATACTCACAGTTCTGCCAATCTGCAATTCTCTTTATATTACCAATTGAAACTTTCCTCAGTCAATTAAATAATTTTCCTTTACAGGGGTCGTGATCGAGTAAAATGTCCAGTAGACAACAATTTCTTTTGGGTTCAATCAGATGTAAGTTCTGATATTCATTTATTCACTATTTGAAGTTCAAAATGACTCTGCTTCTGGCATCTTGAGCTTAATTCCCAATTTCTTATATAAACGATTTAACTATATCTGATGACAATGTGAAGCAAAAATGAAGTACATTCTTTTTTTATTTTCTATATTTATATAATTTCCAGATACAGAATACTCTGAATGTTGAAAATTATTCTAACAAATTATATTAAAATAGCAAACATTTTCAGAAAGGTGTGTGTGTGTGTGTGTGTGTGTGTGTGTGTGTGTGTG
>NC_068987.1:43169988-43173351 GCF_001194135.2 Octopus bimaculoides
ACTACAAAAGTAAATATAAAATTCTCATTGTCGTGTTTGTGATTGTTGAACAGGTGGTACTGCACGTAGTCTTCATATTCTTGCATGTAATAGTCTTTCCAGAGAAGCTTAACTTAAAGAACTGTCTGGAGAATTCATACAAACTGTGGCCAGGAATTTGGAACAGACAAATCCAAACTCTTGTTTTTTGGAGGATATAAATGTCACTGCTACCCAAGTAGTGTCAATCCCCCCCCCACACACACACACACATGCATGCCCTCTTTTACATGCATTTGACAGACTTCTGTAAACTTTCTATTAACCCAATTTCACTAACAAAGAATCAGTCAACTTGAGGTATTACTCATAAATGTTGTCAAACCTACAACCATGATTACAAAGTGAGCTTAACTGCCTGGTTGTCTGTGCCATATTCATAGACTACGAGATATTAATTCTTTGTGGAGCAATAAAAGAATGGAACTTTGTCAAATTAACTACTGGTATTTAGTGACATTGTTAATGTGACTAAAGTTAACCCTGGAAGGGACATGCAAAAAAGTCCTAATATATTTAGTATGATGGGCTATCAAAAAGTACAACTTAAAGAAGTAAATATTTGAATATAAAATCATATTTTAGTGAATTTCAAGTTTGTCATAAATAGGAAAGCCATAACTTTTTTTTTTCATGATTAACAGTGTTAAGTACAGCCAGAGGTTTTTGTTGGGTGGGATTCCTATGCTTGCAAAACAGTAAAATAATACAATAAAACAAAGTTGGAATTGGATAGAATAGTTTGGGAATGCTTTAGTATATTAGATAATACAGAGCAGATTCAAATGGTGTTGAAAACTCTTTTGGCCACTGATATTTTAAACTTGTTGATCATTGATTAAATGAAATTTTCTGAATTTAAATAAAATAAATTTTTCAATAGATATCTCAAACCTCTTCAAAAGCACTTCCTTTTAATATCTTCCCCCAAAACACTTTAAAATTTTGTAAATATATATTTAGCATTCAGTCTTAGTTTACAAAACCAAAAATTAAATGCAAATCTTAAATATTTTCTTTTTTATTCTTCTAATAGTCTCATGTCACCAACTGTCAATTTGTATTCATAAATTGTGAACTGTGTGGTAAAGATGTCCTCTCAAAGACGTTTGTGACACACAAAAACATAGATTGTCCTTGTAGAAGTGTTTTGTGTGAACTTTGTGAAGAAGAGGTACCATATAACAATAAATTGGTAAGACATATTTTCATTTTTCAAATATATCCTAATTTAAAAATCAAAGAAATGTAAAGATATACATTATTATTAAGTTGGTGAACTCGCAGAATTGTTATGTCACATAAAATGCTTAGTGACATTTCTTCTAGCTCTCTGATTTATGAACTCAAATTTCAGGAAGGTTGACTTTGTCTGGCAGCCTTTCAGGGTTGACAAAATAAAGTACCAGTCAAGAACTGGGGTCAATATAATTGACTTAACCTCTTCCATCAAAATTGCTGGCCTTGTGCCAAAATTAGAAATAATTAGGTTCATTAAAAGTACCAGTAATATAACTCATCATTTTAAAGGTCACTTTTTCAATGCTTGCATAGGTTATGTCTTATTGAGGCAGTTTTTCTAAAGCCACATGTCCTTATCACCAACCCTCATTTGTTTGCAAGGTACTATTTCTCCTAGCCTTTCAAAAGATGAACAGCTCAATGGATAGAGATGTTTCTGTGGAAGATGTAAAGGAGACATTTTTGTGATCATAGATTACATCAACACAATGAGGAGACACACTCACATAAAATATAATACACACATGATGGGCTTCTTTTCATACAGTTTGTTTACCAATTCTACTGAACCTTAAGGCTGTACTTGAATAACCTGCCTACCATGTCACACAGTGGAGAGAAACTTGAAACCTGTTTGTGAAATGAACTCTTTAACCATGCCTTGGTAGAGTATTAGGCAAAAATGCTTTGTAGTATTAAGTTCTTTTCATTCTGAACTCAACTATCTTCCAGGGGTTGATTTTTACCTTTCATTCACCTAGAGTTGTCAAAATAAGTACTAACATTTCTGTATCCACCCACCACAAAATGTGCCCCGTTATTTAGAAATGAATAATTTATATAACCATAGCTGATTTTTTTTTTTTTTTTTTTTTGTTGTTGTTGTTGTTAATGTGATGAGGGTAGCAATGATTAAGACAGTGGTTATAAAGTGATGCAAGCAATGAAGTATCTTCTTCCGATAAACAACCTACATCTGATAATGAGACAGCTGATACCAGGGTGTGGGACTGGGAAATGGGGAAATAAAGGTCATGATGTTTTTCATAATGTAAAACTATGACCATCACTTGCAGTTGAGGATTCTAGGAAGCCATATAGTCACAAACTCAAACACTCTTGACTCTCCCACACTTGACGCAGTAGAATATCCAGCTTGTGAAAGCTGGAGGACTGCACCAGCACTTAGCTTGTACTTTGACTTCAAAAACTGAAAGATTGACTTCAGTAGGATTTAAGCTCTGAGAACCAGAACAAATATCACAAAACGTTCAATCCAACTCTGCAGCAAATGCTAAATGACTGCTTAATTTCATAATGGGATAATATGAACATTAATTTCTTTAAAATAACTCCCTTAATTTATTAGATATATGGCTGATTTGATCTTTTTTATCAGTATACAACTGGTACTAATTTTAACCTCATCCAATGAACACAGAAAAAATATATTGCAATAGGATGTCAACTAAGAACATAGAAGCAAGGAAAAGCTGTAAATACATTTGGTTCCAACATAATATGAGCATAGTTGTGCCACCAAATACTTGGTCTTTGGATTCGTTCATGACAGATTCCAAGCAATAACATCTGTTAGTTCCCTTTTAGATCCTTCTTTCACTGTAGTTACATTCTGTAGTGGTAATTTTTTCTTTTTTTTTTTCAGTTTACTGCCAGTATCTAAAAAGCATTGTAATTGGGAGGTGTTAACTTTCTCATCCAACTTTAAAACAAATAGTAAAATTCAGTTCTATATTTAAGAGATGGGGAATTGTGTATATTATTTACATTTGACGGATATTTGAAATTTCCTCACGACACCTGATGAAGGCTGGAGAGTAGATCAGCTGAAATGTTGTGTTAACAACAAACAAGATGAGGACAAATATCCGTCAAATGTAAATAGTAAAATTTTTCTATAATATTTAGCTTTTCAGTCTCAATGTGCAACACTTTGTCTTCCACTATAGCCGCCCTGAGTTGACCAAAGTTTACAAGTGGATTTGATAGTGAGAAACTGAAGCAAGTCAATCACAAATATGTATGATTTGTATGTTTCTGTCTCCAGTTTTGACATGATTG
>NC_068987.1:43173702-43174198 GCF_001194135.2 Octopus bimaculoides
ATATATATACACACACACACACACACTGAGGGTGATAAATTGAATGTTAATTTAACTAACATCAATTTAAAACAAGTAGCCTAGCATATAAAAGATCTGAAAATTCAGAAAAATTGTATTACATGTGTATAAGAAGGGATGACCACTAAGTGGACATCCAATATGCTAGAAAAAGGTCACCTGCAATCTAACCACACAAAGAAAAGAATGTTCTCCAGATAAAATTCAGCAAACACCATAACATAAGTGGGCAAGACAAATGAAAATATACAAAATAAAGAATTAATCATAGACTGGGTTTTGCCATTAACTTTTTTTTACTTTCATAAAAAGCGTCCGTGGCTCATCAGTACGACCGTTCTAATTCAATATAATTTTCAGAACTATACATGAATTGTCTTCATAAAGTTTGACGTGCATACAGTTCTACCGATTACATTGGGGGTCATTTTCAAATGTCTCAGCTCAATTATATTGAACTAGAACGGTCGTACTC
>NC_068987.1:43178203-43179739 GCF_001194135.2 Octopus bimaculoides
ACACACACACACACACACACACACATATACATGGGGGTTGGACAAAATAATTGGAACAGTAGAAATTTAACTCCAATATTTCAATGAGCCATTATATTACGAATATCCAAATTTCATTGTGAGTGTTTTTTGGGGGTTTTTTGTATTGTAGATGGTTTTATTTATCTAATTTATTATTTCTATCTCTTTTTCAGATTGTAGTATAAATTAGGTTAAGATGCATGACCTCACTGAGTTTGAATAGCAGGAGCTTTCATCGCCAGAACAGCTGAACTTCTTGGTTTCTAGAGAACAACCATATTAAGGACCATGAGTGAATTTGAGAAGCAGGGCAAAAACTCCAGTAGGAGGAGTAAGTCCAGCAGGACTTCGAAGCTCACTGAAAGAGACTGAGTGTTGAATCGCATTATGATGAAAAATCACTGGACAACTGCCCTTAAAGTGACTACAGAGTTGAATCAACATCTGACCAGCCCAGTTTCAACCAAAACTGTTTACCGTCAGCTCCATAAAGCCGGATATCATGGAAGAGCTGCCATCAGGAAATCTCTACTTTCTCATTAAAACATTCAGAAAAAGCTGAACTCATGTAGAGATCACAAGGGCTGGCCAACAGACCAATGGAAGCAAGTAATATTCTCTAACGAATCCAGTTTTTCTTTTCCACACTGCAAGGAGAGTTTATGTGTAGAGGTAGCTCTGGGAAGTTTCTAATCCTGACTGCCTTCTTCCTACAGTGAAGCATGGAGGATAATGGTTTGGGCAGCCATTTCTTGGAATTCTCTTGGTCCAATTGTTGCCCTACCTGGTAAGATCAACAGCACTGATTATCTGAATATTTTGGGAAATCAAGTCCTTCCTGTGGTCCAGACATTATTCCCTGATGGTGAGTGCAGCTTCCAAGATGACAATGCTCCAATAACCTCTCATGTGGTTAAGAACTGGTGTGAAGAGCATAGTAGTGAGCTACAACACATGGACTGGCCCCCTCAATCTCCAGAGCTTAATATTATTGAGCATCTGTGGTGCATCTTGGAGCAACAAGTTAGAAGTTGTTAACCGCCACTGTCGTGTCTGCGACAGATGGAACAGGTTTTACAAGAAGAATGGCTCAAGATTCCTCTCAATGAAGTTGGGAAGCTGTATGAATCAATTCCTAGATGCATCGAAGCTGTTCAGAAAGCTAAAGGAGGACCAACTCCATATGAAATAAATAAATCATTGAATTTAACACGTGTTTCAATGATTTTATCCAATCCCTGTATATTGGGTCAACCCATAAATAATGCAGTTTTTTTTATACTTTTATTTTTCAAAATTAAGATAAAGTTCTTTTTTAATCTAGAATAGACTTTCCTTCATTTTCTACACAGCTCTTCCATCTATCTGGTATTTCTGCAAGGCCCCTCTTCTAAAAATTCACTTGTCTATGACGAAAAATACTCCTCCAGTACTGTTCTGACCTCGTCTACAGAATTCATATTTTTTCCATCCAAATGATTTTGAAGACTGCAGAATAAAAAATAATCAGATGGG
>NC_068987.1:43179853-43189356 GCF_001194135.2 Octopus bimaculoides
GGGGGGGGGGGTCATTGTATCCAGTTCAAACTGTCCCAGCCTTTGGAATGTCATCCTTGCTGTATGTGACCAAGCATTATCCTGATGGAAGAACACCTTTTGTCTTGAATCCAAAGATAATCGTTTTTCATCTAGTACTAACTTAGACTGTTTGCAGTAGATCTCCTTTGTTATCATTTGGTTTAGGTTTAAAAGTTCAAAGTGGACTAAACCTTTCATATCCCACCAAACAAATAACAACACCTTGTGTGGGTAAAGACCTTCTTTAGCCTGGGGTGCCAGTGTTTCTCTTTTCCCTGCCCACTATCTTTGGCACTTGACATTTTTATAGAGAACCTGTTTCTTATCACCAGTCACTATTCAGTCCAAAAAAAGGTTCATTTGTGAGATGTGACAGCAAAGAAGAGCACACATTCCCTCTCTGCATGCGATTAGACTTGGAAAGTTTGTGAGGAACCCATTGACACAATTTGCTGACTTTTCCGATGTCACGCAGGTGTCAGTGACTGGCTGAATGACCAAATTCAAGCTTCTCTGCTAGTTTGTCAACAGTTACAACGGGATTTTGTTCCACCAGGCTTTGCAGGACATCCTTTTCAAGCTCTACAGATCATCCAGGATGTGATTCATCTTCTAGGCTATAGTTTCTGGCTCAGAATTTCTGGAACCACCATTGACACTGACTTACGCTTATTGTCCGATCCCCATATACTGCATTAATATTCTTCACACTTTCCATTGCATTGTTTCCTTTATTAAACTCATAAAGCAAAATATGCCGTATATGCTCCTTTGCCACTTCCATTATAGCTTTGAAAAAATAACTGTTAAAATCGAACTGCATTCTTCAAAACTTGTGCTAAGAACAAGGTAAAATTACTACTGTTTTTATAGCAAATTGATGCAGGTAGTTTATCCTGTCCCCCTTTGACCTTTAGTTCATGCAATTGAAAAAACTGTATTATTTATGGGAAATCATATTTGTCTCTGCACCAGGTATGAGCTGTAAGTTGCTGAGTTTATACTTACATATTATTATATAAGGTTATTCTTTAGAATTAACATATAATCAAATATTTTTCAGCAACAGCTGTGTGTGAGTATTTCCTCAGTTAAAAAATATTTAATTATATGTTAATTCTAAAGAATAATCTTATATAAAGATGTATAAGTGTAAACTCAGTAACTTAAAGTTCAGGTCCGATGAAGAGATAAATATTGTGATTTGCTATTAAAGCCTGATATTTTCCATCCTCATGTTATAGTACTTTTATATTCTATACAATAGCAAGATTCCACCTGTTTATCCAGACTTGGAAAATATCCTGGCACCAGCCTTAACACTGTTGGTGTGGAGTATGGGTCTTCTTGAGTACAGCAAAGCACCAGGCATCTCAGGGGTAGCTAATAATAGTATAGGATCTCTTAAATGCATGTTGAGGTGATCTGAATTATACTAAAGCTATATATTTATATATATAATTATCATTTAACATCTGTTGTCCTAGCTGGCATGGGTTGGACAGTTTGACCAAAGTTGAGGAGCTGCACCAGACTCCAGTCTGATTTGGTATGGTCTCTATGACTGGATGTCCTTCCTAATGTCAACCACTTTACAGTGTGTGCTTTTATGTGGTACCACCATAAGTGCTTTACTCCACCAGAGGGACCAGTCTTAACACTTACAGGTCTTCTTGAGTACAGTAAGGTGCCAAGCATCTCAATCCTTTGTCACTTCACCTATCAGCTGAGATGACAAGGGAGGTTGTCTCCAGTACTTCATTCTATGTCTTCCTGGGTCCCCCACTTCCATGTGTTCCATCTATGTTGAGAGCTTGGCACTTTATGGCACTGTTAGCATCCATCCACATCACAGGATTAAACCAGTGCAGCCTGCTCTCTTTCACACAGCATCTAATTCCTTTTGTGCCCTAAATTCTCTCATTTTTTTCTAACTTTCACATGTCCTCTGCATTCATGTAGAATTGCTTTTTGTATACATGCATCATACAATCTTCCTTTCATTCAGAGAGAGAAACCTTTTGTGGCCAACAGAGGCAACAGCTCTCTGAATTTCCTCCATCATATTCTTATTTTAGCTATCACACTCTCCATGCATCCTTCCCCACTACTAATTTGGTCCCCTAGGCAGCAGAAATTTACTACCTCCAATGAGCCACCAGGGCATTTCAGAGAATCTTATATATATATTGTGTGTGTGTATGATAACAATGAAGTACCAAGAGATCAAAGTGGAAAGAAACTACAGAAGACCAATGGAGACATGGGCAAAAGGGATGAAAGCTGATCTGAAGATGATCATGGCCCTTGCAAAGTAATACAGGAAGTAGTGGGATGCTGTATTGGAAAGGACCTGTCCAACCCAAGCAAGCGTGCAAAAGTGGGCATTAAAATAAGGACAAGGACATACTCATGTATTTACAAATGAGGGAAAAGAATTACTCTACATGAAGCAGCTTCTACATGTGCAGAGGTGTTTTGCTTATTTAATCAGAATGTGAAAGTATTACTACTTCTAAATTTCGCATACTGGACAAAATGCTTAGTGGCATTTCATCCATCTTTACAACCTTAGTTCAATTTCTGCCAAGGTCAATTATGCCTTTCATCCTTTCAATGTTGATGAAATAAGTACCAGTTGAGCATCGCAGTTGATGAAATCAACCAGCTTTTTCCTCAAAATGTCTTGCCTTGTGCCTATAGTAGAAAGGTTTATTACTTATGAATTTTGTCAAACTTAACAGATAAGGACATGGATGAAATGCAGAGTACATAGAGCAGCTTTTCTCTACTTTCCACTCATGAAGGTGGAGTGGGGCTTTTAGCATCATCCCCAACTCTTTTCCAACCTTGTAGACCTTAGCTTATCTCGAGTTCCTAAAACTTATATTCATCACTAGATAAGCAAAATAATGTTCTATGGTTACATTTTCTTAATTTCTCATTAATACTGTGAAATATATCTCCACCACCTTCAAAAACTAAGGCCTTAAGCCTACATTAGAAGCATTTATTATAGCAAAGACAGTGGAATTATAAAATGTGGATGGATGAAAGCAAATGCCACAAGGTATTTAGTTAGACTCTACTGTTTTTAAGTTCAAATCCTGCTAGTGGTGAATTTTAAATTGATCAAATAAACACCAGATATGATTTTGAGTTGTTTTAATCAATTATACTCTTTTACAAATGTTTAGCTTTGTATGAATGCAAAAACTAACATTTTAAAGATGAAATGACAGAAACAGCAAAATGCTAAACTAAATATCTTACAGTATTTCTAGCTCAAGTTTAGGAGTTCAAATCTGACCAATGTTGTATTTGCCTTTCATCTCTCTAAGGTCATTTAATTGGTTCCGGTATGTATGACTGCTGAGTCAATCAATTATATATTCCCTCATGTTTTGAGTTCTATTTATTGTTAGTACTACCAAACCTATCCTCTCTGGTAAATTTGTGGTTCTGTACTAATGTAAGAAATTATCTTGAATTATTATAAAATTTAGAAACATCAAGTGTTGAGCTGTGAGTTATTTCCTGTTGGTTGTCCCCAGTGTGGTCAGAAAGATATCCAAAGAAAGGACATTGCTCAGCACATTGACCAAGCATCTGGCCATTGTCCTCTTACACTTATTTCTTGTCAGTATCATCCATTTGGCTGCACACACATGGTATGTAAAGTCATTTATTTTGATTCTTTCTCTTATACTCTCACTTCCATTTAGTAACATCTCTTAACCCTGTTGTGCTCGCCAGCCTGCCTGTCCATCATTCAGAACCTCTGAGATTAGCCACTAAATATTTACTCCAGCAGCAAAATGTCTACATTTGTAGATCTATTATCTCAATCATTGATAAAAAAAACTCTCTACAAAAGGAAATAAAAACATCCCAGCATTAATCATGGTAAATCCTTTACTTGTCACAAACAATGCTTCACTGAGAATTAAAAACTGAAACTTGTCTGGAGTTATCACTATACAACTAAATACCTCTGAGTCATTCAATTAAAGTTTTCAGGTTATTTTCTCTATTTTTTTTTTTTAACCACTGAGATAATTAAAATCTTTTTACATCAAATATGTTAGTGCCAATTTTACTGTGGTCTCCGTTAATGTAATTTTCTTGGACTACCACAAATAATTTTTCCTGTTAGTATAACTTTTTAGGATTACCATAAGTATATCGTCAATATCATTTTCTAGGACTATCGTAAAAACATGTCTTACCACATATCACATGCTGTTGAGTATCATAATGTTCTGTTGATGAAATTTCTGCAAAATCTTGAGAAAAGACTCGAATCCATTGAACAAAACTTTGACTCCAATATCAATCTGTCGTCAAACATCAGCAATAAGATTGAACAGATGCAACGGTAAAAAAAAAATCTTTTCTGCCTCCCTTTTCTTTTTTTTTTTTCAGCCTATAATAAATATGTGTGCTTAAAAAAGAGGTTGGGGAGAAAATTTAGCAAAATGAGAGTATTTAGAAATAAAACAAATTTTCGATTGAAGCAGGAATCTTAATATTCTAAAGTTCTGTTTGCTTTAAATATTAAAATTGAATAAATTAGAATCAATATAAAATTTTAATTTAGTTTTTGGTGGCCACTTTGCGAAAGAAACCTGAGAAGAGCTGTGAGGTTGAGTTATAAATCACATAATCAATTTTTCCAATAAAAACTGTTGTGACTTTGATGTCACTGTCTCTCATCCTTTTTACTTCAGCTTTGCCCACAGGAGACTGAGTTCTCCACATTACACACACTTTTAATCTTTTAGCATTTAAACAGGAGATATCTGATCCAAATACTCTACCTGTTTAATGCTCAAACTGGCCATATCCAGCTTGTCATACCTACTCTTCAATGTCATTCATTCTAAAAATTAAGTTACCTCATCAAAATCTCAAAACTTTGAAATAATGCAATTCCTTCTTAATTGAAGACCTTGTATAAATTTCCCTCATCCTTAACATGATAGGTTGAATGACAATATGGTAATTGCCTGCTAACTCTTTACCATTGTTATGCATTTCCCAGTTAAATTTAATAATAGAACTTGTCTTTGGATATTTCAACTTGTAAAAAAAAAATTTAAAAACTGGTTTTCTGTTTTATATTTGGGTGCTGGCATGGCTATATGGCAAGAAGTTTGCTTTCCAACCATATGGTTCCGGGTTCAGTCCCACTGCATGACACCTTGAACAAGTCTTTTACTATAGCCTCAAGTTGACCAAAGCTTTGTGAGTGTATTTGAAAGATGGAAACTGAAAGAAATCCATTGTGTGTGTGTAATTTGTCTGTATTTGTCCCCCATCACCTCTTGACAACCAGTGTTGGTGTGTTTGTTTCTGTAACTTAGCAGTTTAGCAAAAGAGACTGATTGAATAAGTACCAGGCTTTAAAAAATATAAGTACTGGAGTCAATTTGTCCAACTAAAATTCTTCAAAGTGGTGCCCCTGCATAACTGCAGTCAAATGACTGAAACAAGTAATTTAAAATTGAAAGATTAAAATGGTAAATATGTTTGTCCATTCAGGGAATCAATTGTTTCAATCAAAACTATGCATTAAACCCATCACCACAATACCACTGTAGTATCGCTGAAACACAAATATCACTTTTGTGATGGGAGAGAGGAAATAATAACCTGAATATATTATATTTTACACAACGATCATGGTGGGAGTTGAATTGAGGAAAATATAAGTTATCTAATTCAGCATAATTATGTTGGTGCTGTATTGTTTGTCACATCTCTTTCTATTCTTCTTTTTAATCCCAAATCTTTTCATTTCATTTCAGGGCCATTAGTATGAGAGATACTGTTCAAAACATCTTCAAAGAGAAATATTCTGGCTGTCTTTTATGGCAGATAGACCTAAACTCAAACGGGTGTGTTTTCATCAGTCCATCATTCTACACGGCAAACCCTGGATACAGAATAGAGGCACAGCTGGATATTTCTGGTTGTCAAGATTCCATTCTGTATATCACTTTCTCCCTATCCTTAAAGGAGGGTATGTATGATGATGTATTAGTGTTCCCGTTCTCTGGAGCATGTCTTGTCACTGTTTTTGACCAGATGGCCTCCAACTGCAAAGAAAATTACAGTCTGTTCATTGAATGTTCACAATTACAGCGATACAATGAGAACTGTCCTGGTTCCTCCCCATTCCAAGTCTGCCATAAATTAATGAAGGCTGAGGATTTCTTCAGCCCACGTTACATAAAGAATAAAACTGTCTTTTTAGAAGTGAAAGTTATGCAAGCTGTTCAATCACAAAGTCAAGTGAAATATAGTCTCATGAATCAAAAGAATCACTCCTACTTGAGGCAATAAGGTGTCATGATACCAACTGAAGGTTTAAAGGTCCATATCCTGTTTCTCATGAAACAGTTTTCATGGTTCTCATTGGTTTGCATCACCTAGCACTGAATTAGTACCATAGCTATGTAGAGATCATTATTATAAGCAGCGTAATCCTTGAATAATTATTTTGGTAATTAGAGTTCATCCTCCAGTAGGCTTAGGGAATGTAACAAAAGAAACTACTTCAATGAATTCTTCATTGTACATGTTTCACTCACAGAAAGAATTGTCTACAACTTAATGGTTCATTTATTTACAAAAGAAAAACAATATTCTAATTTATCTATTCTTGGCAGGATTTGAATTTTCATTCATTAAAAAAACAGAAATTCACTTTTCTACCCCATTGTAACTATGTAGTATCATAATGAACTAAACCATTTCAAAGCTAAGTGTAGATGTAGTTCATTGTTTCCAAACTGACAAGAATTTTTGCTTTCTAATTTTAAAATTTTTCTTGTATATTATTTATTGTAATTATTTTTCATTGAATCTATGTATGAGAATTTTTAAACAAACAATCTCTTTCACTTATCAGCAACAATTTTTATTTTCTCATAAATTTATGCTTTTATCAACCTCATTTTATACCTCAACTTAAATGTTGAATGGATAGTTTTAAACTCTTGTATAAAAGAAGCAAGCTGCAATGTTATAAAGTACAGAAACAGAATAAAATAATATACTACCACCTTTACCCAAAATTTGTGAATTAATTGCTTGTGATCTTGGGGGGGGGGGAGATGACAGGAGCTATAAGAAGTCATACACAGTTGTTTATAACAAAAACAGTTGTAAGCTAATGAAGTTAACTTCTGTTCTTTTATCATTCATTCATTTAGTTATGTCCAGTACTGACTTTCTGGTTTACATGAATCTTGAGCAGCAGAGGTTTAACCAATTCACACCTCCTTGTTACTGGACCTTATACTGTGAAGAACTTAGTTATAGTTCTTAGAGCTGGTTATAAGTACTACTAAGTGGAACTACAACACAACACACACACACAAACACACACACGCGCACGCGCACACGCACACACACACACACAGTATTACAGATCCATTCCAGTTGATTTTTTTTTTAACTAATCAGTTTGCAAGTATTGCCACTTATTGGATGAATGTATGCTGGAGAGATGGATGGGCTGGATTGTCAATCTTAAAATCATGTTATGTATATGAGTAGCAAAACTTGTGCTGAACCATCACTGTGATGATGGGAATACCGGTGGTGGAAGCTCTAAAATTTATGTTCTTGGTGCAGTCTGCCAGTATCCGAGCACACATTTCCTTTCATGTGGACAGGATCAAAAAAGTTTGCTTTTACAGTTTAGGTAAGTGCCCTGCTGAAAAGGATTCTTTAGTATAATTCTTTTCTCCATCAAGCATAGCCTGCATCTCCTACTGCTATTGAAATAAGGCTTGCACTTCTCCAGTTGGTGCTGTAATTCATGGCACTTTCTTTCAATAACCACATATATATCATCATAATCATCGTTTAACGTCTGCTTTCCATGCTAGCATGGGTTGAACGATTTGACTGAGGACTGGTGAACCGGATGGCGGCTCCAATCTGATCTGGCAGAGTTTCTACAGCTGGATGCCCTTCCTAATGCCAACCATTCCGAGAGTGTAGTGGGTGCTTTTACTTGCCACCAGCACGAGGGCCGGTCACACAGTACTGGCAATGGCCACGCTCAAAAGGGTGTTTTTTATGTGCCACCTGCACAGGAGCCAGTCCAGCGGCACTGGTAATGACCTCACTCAAATGATTTTCTAATGTGCCACTGGCACTTGTGCCAGTAAAGTGACGCTGGTAACGATCACACTCAAATGGTGCTATTTACGTGCCACTAGCATGGAAGCCAGACAGCTGCTCTGGCAATGATCACACTTGGACGGTGCTATTAGTGCTCTACTGGCACAAGTGCCGGTCATAGAATATAGTTCAATTTCGATTTCACTTGCCCCAACAGGTCTTCGCAAGCAGAGTTTAGTGTCCAATGAAGAAGAGGTTCGCATGGGTGCCAGTTGTCGAATTCGATTTGGTTTTGATTTCAATTTCACTTGCTTTAACAGGTCTTTGCAAGCAGAGTTTAGTGTCCAATGAAGTAAAGATACGAATAAGTGAGCTGGCTACACTTCTGGCAGAGGCCACAGATTATGTTCTCACTTGGCTTGCCGGGTCTTCTCACGTACTGCATATTTCCAAAGGTCCTGGTCATTAGTCATTGCCTCGGTGAGGCCTAAAGTTCGAAGGTCACCACCTTCACCACCCCATCCCAGGTCTTCCTGG
Source organism: Octopus bimaculoides (assembly GCF_001194135.2). Classification (NCBI taxonomy): domain Eukaryota; kingdom Metazoa; phylum Mollusca; class Cephalopoda; order Octopoda; family Octopodidae; genus Octopus; species Octopus bimaculoides. Next base: position 43,188,551 of record NC_068987.1, read on the forward strand.
GCCTACCTCTTCCACATGTTCCCTCAACTGCTAGGGTGTGGCACTTTTTCACACGGCTATCCTCATCCATTCTTGTCACATGACCATATCAGCGGAATCGTCTATCTTGCACACCACAACTGATGCTTCTTCGGTTCAACTTTTCTCTCAAGGTACTTACACTCTGTCTAGTATGCACACTGACATTATACATCCATCGGGGCATACTGACTTCATTCCTTGCATGTCCTCAGCAGTCACGGCCCAAGTTTCACTGCCATGTAGCATGGCACTTCGTACACATGCGTCATACAGTCTGCCTTTTACTCTGAGTGAGAGGCCCTTTGTCGCCAGCAGAGGTAAGAGCTCTCTACACTTTGCCCAGGCTATTCTTATTCTAGCAGCAACACTTTCAGTGCACCCTCCCCCACTACTAACTTGGTCACCTAGGTAGTGGAAGCTATCAGCTACTTCTACTTTTTCTCCCTGGAATGTGGCAAAGGTTGTTTTCTGCACATTTTCAGTGTTTATTGCTCCTGAGCATCTGCCACATACAAAAACTATCTTCCTAGTTAGCCTTTCTTTGATATTGCTGCACCTCTTATGTGTCCAGAGCTCACACTGGGTACAACTTATGGAGTTTCTACCTATGCCTTTTCTAGATTGAGCAGGGATATCTACCTGAAGGGGTTTGTGTTTTGTCTACCTTACTACTTATTAGGACTTTGGTTTTAGCTAGGTTGACTCTCTCTCTTTCTCTCTCTCTCTCTCTCTCTCTATCTATCTATCTATCTATCTATCTATCTATCTATCTATCTATCTATCTA
>NC_068987.1:43189366-43203050 GCF_001194135.2 Octopus bimaculoides
ATATATATATATATATATATATATATATATATATATAATAATAGAAATGATATATGAGCATATGCATGTATACATACATATATGTACATACCTGCATATCCAGGTACAGGACATCAAAAATCATGGACAAAAAAAGGAACATAAACAAAGCACAAAAAACAGACTTTCTTATGGACAACAGAATGAACACATAGGAAAACAGACTAGCCACTTAGGGAACTTTTCATTCATCAGCTGCCTCTATTCTAAACAAGGCGTTTCGAAGATGAGGCAGAACGCACTCTTAGAATAGCTCTTCTCACAAAGTGGATTAACCTGCTAAGCGGAGGATTCCAAAGTAGCAAACAAAAACCACGACAGGAAAAATTAAACAGTGAAAACAACGATAAGCCGAACGAGATGAGATACTGAATACTGTGATGTGACGAACTTGAGCGGAGAGAGATAGCAGTTCATCTTGCCCTTATGCTGGCCGAAGAGAGAATGGAAGGTGACCACAGGACACATGTGATCAACGAGGAGTGGTAGAGAGAGGAAAAGGGAGGAAGTTGAAGAAAAGTGAGTGACGAGAGACAGGGAGGAAGAGTAAGAGAGAGATATGTGTAGCAGTGAAGGGGAGAAGCAAGGACAACAGAAGGAAGCAGAGCGAGAGTGGCAGATAGGTAAGAAGAAAGATAGATAGATAGATAGATAGATAGCTAGGGCTATGACATTTCACCTCTCCTGATATTAAAGGAGGACTTATTAAATCATTGTCATGCTTACATATTTCTGCATGTCCATTTGCCTGCTGGGATCTTTTGACATCTCCCTCATATATGTCTCTTGTTGCATTGGCTTCTAAGTGGACATACAGTGTTGCATTTGCATGAAATCCTGCCTCTGTCTCGGGTATAGTCTTACTGACGTAAATTTTCTTTGTATTCAGTGCACCACTAAAAACTCTAAAGGTGTATCTATTAAATGTTTTTCTGAATTTGTGTGTTTGGGAAAAGTGTTTATCAACTAAGCTAAGAAAGATCTTACCTACACAAGTTTTTACACTCAGTGAGAAGTAGGGTGTGAATCAGAACTTTCTGGTGACATTTTCTCTTGGTGATGTTAGAACATTATCTTCAATTTTTTCAGCTCTTACATTACTTTTTTTTATTTTACTTTAGCATTGAAATTTCCAATGATTTTTGAGCCTAGGTATAAATTTGGTAAATGGTTACCATTCCATCTGTCATATTGAGATGTTCATAATTTTGAGAAACAAATGTAGAACATTATGCAGTTTGTATATTCTTTCTCTACTCTCAATACCATTCCTTGTCTTTTAGTGTTTTAATGAAATTTATTCTACAGGAATGGATAATAATGTAGAATAAGTTCACTTTTTTCTTTACATATAGTTCCAAATAGATGAGACCAGATGCAGAGATGTCTCCTTATCACATGATCTGAAACAGGTTAGTTATTAGCCAGCAACTCAAAGGTTAGGCTTTACAAAGCCCCTATTTTCCCTAGTTGCAATCTACACCTTCAATGTGTACCCTAAGATATGAAAAATGCAGTAGTCTGTATTAGAGATACTAAGAGGCAATGTAGAAACACTTTCTTAAAACAATCTCTTCACATGACCTTCACCATTATGCATACACATATTTATGTATTTATATACACATCATTAACAAGGTAATAAGGAGACACTGAAATAATTTGGTTATGGTAATAAGGCCACTGAATAACTATATAGCACTGGTATTCTGCTGAGACTTCTCAAACCCCAGATTGTCTGCTAGACAGAGGAGAGAAAGACCTCTCAGATATGTGAAGAACAATGAAAGGTTGAGTATTTGATTGAAGCGAGTGGACAGGGGCAACGAAGCTCCAGAGAGAACTGAGCAGCGGCTAACATAAATTTTACTGTTTTGGAAAGTTAAAGTTAATTCTAAACAGGATGAAATTGCTATTATGACCCATCTACTGCCATACAGATGCTCTTCTGTAGAGGATGATGTATCCAACCACTTCACATTATATAACTTCCTAGTCTCCAAAAACATAGCATTCTTTAATCAGTTTTACTATTTCTGAAATACTTTTTTGTATTGTCTACAACTAAATATACTGATATTTGTGATCTGTTAGGGAAAACATGCACCTCTCATGAGGTGCATGGTTTCTTTTTCTGGCAGAGCTACAAGATCTCTCTCTCTCTCTCTCTCTTTTTCTCTCAACATCTGCAGCTTCAGAGGTCAATCTTTTCTTATAATCTCTGTAATGTCCATGGCCATAGTCATTCTTAGCTTCCTCAAAACCAAATCAAGGATCAGTTTCTGTCATGGTTAAACTTCCCATGTCATGCTCTCAGCCAATATCAGCTGACAATTTCTTGTCTTTGGCTACCCACAGCCTTTTCATATTTGCCCAATGATAAGGTTGATTGTAACTACTCCACAAGTAACTTTAGGTTTAACATCCCTGGTCTCCTTAACATTTAAGGGTGGAAAATGTGTTGTTAGGCAACAGATGTAGTCAGCCTCTTTATTCAGTTACTCACTCTGAGTTAATTTTTGTTTGAATTTTGCAAATTACCTAGACTATGTGTTCTACATTTTTGTATATTTATATCCCTTGACCAGTGGAAACACAGTAGGACAACTGTGCTGATGAAGCCTGTTGTGACAAAAGCAAATGTCCACAACTGTTCTCTTATTTCCAGACAATAAACCTGTCCTTTTCTTCAACTGCATCTTGACTTTTGATAATTCTTGAAATTATCTCTCTTCATGAGAGCTTGTCTCTCTTGCCATTCAATGATTATGGCACATCCTCTAGAAGTAAATGATTTTAATACATCAAGAATTTATGTTGCATGATATTTAATATACCTGTATTTTTCTATTCATATAAATGCCACTGGTCACTCAGAATTACTACTCTTGGCTTTTTTTTCTTTTTAATTTTGCTTTTAACTCACCTTGCAATAGCAACCAATTCAAACCAATCTGGTTATTACTACAAAATACTCTGGTGGAAATATTCTTTACTGTCTTTGAGTAGTTACTGCAGGAGAACCAAATTTTCTGTGGAACTGGCTTTAAAGGTGGTATATGAAGTTTAAGATCCCATTGAGGTATTTGGTTAGAAATGCACAGTTCAAGATGTTAATGAGAACAGTGAACATTTACCTGTCTTGATGATCCCTCCCTTTTCCATCTGTCCTTAAGGAAGTAGTGTCTTGTATGCATGTAGTAACACTTAACCATTGCAATTGTCAAACAGTCAATAAAAATGTCATTCATTATCCTTGTGTTGGACAACCACATTTGAGCCTATCTGCCATGCTTTTTTTTCATATACCTTTTATTTTGTTTTTTTTTCTTATTATTACTGAAGAAATTCAGCTGCAGATCATTGAAAACAGCTTTACAAATTTCTTCTGGGTAATCTCAATAGATGGCAGTGTAGCAGCCCCACCCAGCTAATAGAGGTTCATTTTAGTTAGCTCTGATCTGTTTGGTTTTCTTCCTTGGCAAAAAGAAAATGGTTTCTATCCTAAGACCAGTAACCTCATTTGCTACCATCTGGGTGAGACAGCTCTTTGGTGTTTCTGAATCATTAGGTGAATTGTTTCTCCTGGGTGCCAATGCTACATATGTTGCAACATATCTGCAGCTGTTCAAAACTACTAAGTGCATTCATGGTCACTAATATGTCTTCATTTGTCAAAACAACTGCTGGGTCATTTTAGAAAGTTTGGATATATCCAGAGCAACACCCTTAATGGGAATATTTGGAAGCTACACAACGAGTTCAGATTTCTCCCTACAATAAAGTCGTATATTATTCCAGTCTTTATTACCAGAAACCCTTCTGCCTTCTTCAACTGTACACTTTTGAATATTTCTAAGTATTGACTCACTGATCAAAATTCTAAAGGCAGGAAGAGGACTATCTCTAATGACTCGAGTTGTAGCATATGTGGTTGGGCCTGACTGAAGTTTTATGACATTGTGGGAAATGACCACATGCATGCTGTGATGACATCAAACAGCCAAGAAGAACCATCCTCATCTTTCAAACATTGAAAAACATTTCTTATATTATCAGTGCTACTATCTAGTTTATTATTTGGAGCTACAGTACAGACGTCTGTTGATTCTTCACTAGAATCAGATGAAGAACATTATATTCAATTTCTGAAAGTGTATCATCAGTTTCAGAAAGCTCAGCATCTGATGAATCAGATGAGATATTTCTAAGTTCTAATATTTTACCATCTGTTAGGACTCTGGACATGTCAATTTCTATTGGAAAAATAATACAAAATAATTATGAAATCTGATAAAATAGAAGAAAGCAAAGTAATTATGCATTTATATTAAAAAAATCATTTTTTGCTTTGCACACAAATATAGATAGCCAAATCTTGCAATCTTGACATTCACAACTGTCTCAATTATGGGTAAATGAGTGTAAGACAGCAAGCAAAAATCAAACATGTTTGACTGTGAAACGATTTCAAACATATTTATACATAAAAGGGTGGGCAAGTAACAAAAGCATGTCATGTATCGACTGATGTGTAGTCCTTGTAGGTAGTATAAAGCCTATTTTTTATTCCAATCCAACCTACATACAATGCATAATGTGTATAGCTAACATAACATGAAAAGTCATGTACCATGAAATAAATATTAACAAATGTTTTTAAGTTATGAACATTTAAAAAAGGAAAGTGCATCAAGTGATGCAGTTGGTCCTTTTAGTGTTAAAAATATCATTTTAACAATATTGTATTGCTACTTCATAAAAATGTAGAGAAACTTGTCTGGCAATTGACATGAGTTTTAAACCACTCTTTATCAAATTTAGTATTTTGTCAAACTTTTGAAGAATGAAAAAATCTAGACAGCTTTGTGGATAACTAAACTATGAATGCTAACATATTTATATAAGATTTTGGTGTATATCTGATCTAGCTTACTGTTTGATTTTCAATTTGTGAAATGTGATGTGGGGAGGTGTAAAGATCAGAGTAATTAAAAAATTCTGAGAGTTTTCTCAGTTTTTGGATGCCCAGAGGTAGGTACAAATTATGTAATAGACATTTATAAGTAGTTAAGAGGGTCGCCAAGTAACAGTGGGCAGAGACATGTATTTAGCTATGTACTAATTATGTCTGATGATTTACTGTTATATCTTGAGCTACAATTTAATTTGCATTCTATGCAACAAAAATTCATTAGAGTTTCATAACTTCTGTTGGGTGTTTAAAGAAACAATCTGTAATAAAATCTAATGAAAAAATAACACTTGTTTCAAAATTTACATATCAATTTATGCTGTGAATATAAAATGCATTTCTTTGAAAATTTAATAACAATCCAAAACATTTTCATCGTCTTCCTCACTTATCACTCCTTCATCACAATCAGCAAGTATGTCTTCGATTAAAGATAGTGGGTTCTTTATGTATAGATCGCAGTTCATTTGACAATCCTGTAAATAACTACTTACATCAAGTTTGGAAAGCATTTCTACAAAAGCCACGCCTTTATGTTTTTTTGCAGACCATTCGCAAGAACGACAACAATCTTTACTACAACATTGGTACAAGTCCTGTGTATCCATATTCGCAGTTTTAACAAGACATTGCCCAATGTCCTCCAACTTGATATGTTCAGCTAAAAATTTCTTCAAATTAACAAGGACACGGCCAGCTTCTTCTTGCACACTGTAGTCACAGTCTCGATAGGCTAAGAGTAAAGAATCGATGCAGTTGATCTGCTGAAATTTAGAGAGCATCTTAAGTATCTTACAATTTGTACAAGCTTTACATATTCCACCTGACATGACTAATCCAGCTGCATATGATGGAACACTAGTTGTACTTTGTAATGTCAATTGCTCTTCAGAAATGATGATACTCTCCCAATATTCAATGCTAACCTTCTTCACTTCCCAATCCAAGTCGTCCTGCAACACACTGTACATTGCTTTATGAAAAATTGCAAGTTGATTACTACTATGCACAGTTTTTGACAATTTCAGAAGGAATTTTGCAGCTGCCCGCCGTGCAAAGGCTTCACTATCCGTTTCAAGAATGTTCATAATGTCTTGTTGAATATCAGCCTGAAAAAATAATTTCACAAAATACTGGATTAGAAAATGTGAAATGGGTGTCATGGATGAACAGAAATGTAATTTGGAATATTAAGTTCCAGGAATGATGAAACATACAAGTAATGTACTATTGTTAGTTCAGTTTACTCTGTCCTACATGTAATGTGAAATCTCATTTAGATATAAGCAGAGCAATAATTTGACATAAATTCATTTAGACACAAGCAATTTTTTAATTCATTTTATATGTTCTGTTTAATTCCTATGTTTTTCATTTCATGTTGATAAAATAAGTATCATTCATACCCTGGGTGAATCCAGTTTATATATATATATATATATATATATATCACTTCCTCACAATAAACTCATTTCTGATTTTAGGCACAAGGTCGTCAATCAACCCTAATACTTACCTGATACTTTATTTCATCAACCCTGAAAAGATGAAAGACTTAGCTGTCTTCAACAGGGTTTGAACTCAGAATGTAAAGTGCCAGAACAAATAGTGCAAGATTCTTTTTTTTTTTTTTTTAATCCTACCAGTTTACCACCTCCCTGCCAGCTCAATAACGTTTTATAAAGAATGGTATAAGCACAAGATGTTGAAACTGCCTGCCTGCAAACATTTTTCTGAACTAGTTACCAGAGGATCAGTGTTGTGGGCCAATAAAATATTCAATATTAGTAGGACTTGTGGAAATTCCACAGAACAAAAAAGATTAAGAGAAGCTATTTAAGAAAGAAAGGCTGGTTTGCATTTTTATTTTGCTAAGTTATTTCATTTATAGTAACAATAATATATGATTTTAAAATGTCCCTCTGCTAAGCACTTTATATTTCTCTCTTTAACAAACTTTTTAACCATGTAATCCCCTTCTTCATGTCTTCAACATTTCTCTTTTTCTCTTCACCTCGTATGTCCACTAACCACATGTTTGATGGCATAATGCATCAGCTGGCTATCTGCTCTCTCATTTCCTCTTCATCTCTTTCACCCCACCTCTTCCTCCTCCTCTCTAACAAACTAAAGTGTAAAGTGTGAACAAACAGGTAGAAGAATATTATAGATTTAGTTCAATAAAAAATTCTTTGCACTATCAACACACCACCATCATCATCATCATCACTATAGTTTTCAGTATTTTCATTTCCTTTTCGTTTATGTCTATTTTTTCTTGCTGTTGCTGTGTCACTATTCTGACAGTACAAACATTATCTCTCTCTCTCTCTCTCAATATAACTGCCTCCCCTGTCTATCTCTCTTTATCTGCCTTTCTTTAACCTCACTACCAGAACATCACCCTCTGCTAAATATTGTATTTCAAACATCTTTTACTCTTTACCTTTCCCTCCCCACCCTACAGCACATCATTAACACTTCTCTCTCCCTCTTTTCTCTCACTCTTTGCCTTTCCCTTCAACTAACCAGGTGATGCATTGGGCCTTTTTATACATCTTTCTCTACTTCTTCCTCAATTCTTTCTTCTCTACTCACACTCCTCCCCTCCTTCTCTCACTTTTACTCCACCTCTCTAACTAACTAAAGTATAACAGGCAAATGAACAAGCAGATTATTATATAGCTACTGTGTCAATTTAACTGGTTATTCATTGCATCTTACATTGAACTTGTTTCCAATGAAAAAAATCAACAATGATGATGGCCAAGAAATAATATACACGATAAACAATTTGCTTGGTGTTTATAATACTGAAGATATTACAGATGAGTCAGCTATATTGTTAAAACCTCACTTAAGTAAATGAAATCAGTATTTCTAATAAATGTATAAAACTAGTTTTAAATACACCAAATGGCTTCATTTATTAAACCTGATCACACAGTTTTTCAAAAAGTGATCAGCTGCCTTACCGTAGATAGCGAAACATCCATGATATCAGTAGATTAGAAATGGATTTTTTTACTTGTCTTAAGCATTTTTAAAGGAAATAGTTAATTGAAGCCCAGTATATTACTGATACTTACTTTTATCAATACTGGAGATTCAATATTGATGATTAAGACTAAATATTGAAAGTTGTGATATCAGTGCTTTCTTATTTCTACAAATTTGCAGCCTAGTATCCCCCAAATGGGACATATTTGAATGAGATATGGACTCTGCAAGACACACAAGAATACCTGTCTATGAGAGTAGTTATTCCAAAGAGGAACTGAAAATGAAAGAAAAGGACTCTAGCACCAGTGGCATGATAAAATGTATCCAGTCCACACTGTAATATACAAACAACAAAACTGATGAGTTACTCAGTGTTGTAAGAGAGATGGTGTTGACCAAGATGCTATGAAACCAGTTCAAGGAAAAATAATCATATAATGACATTTGCTGAAACAAAATAAAAATATAAATTTAAAACTGACCGGAGATTTTTCAACAGTTGACAGAAAACTTGACCAGAGATCATCAATATTAATCAAATGTAACAGAGCAGATATACAAGTGGCACGGACATAACTTTCACCATCGGATAAGCTGGAGTAGGCTAATGAATGAAGTTTATTTTCCTGTATCCACAACTGAAATTCAGGTGCTGTTAAAGAGAAGTAAAGTAAAATATAGAAATGGTGATTTTTCTTGTGTCAAAGACAAACGATTTTTTTATAATTAGGCAGAAAATCAACTGCCATCATCATCATCATCTTAATGTTCATTTTTCCATGCTCATGTGGGCTAGATGATATTTATTGAAGCAAATTTTCTATGCTTAGATACAGAGTGTACTGGGTGCTTTTTATGTGGCACCAGACACATAAAAAAAAGTGAGGTCACAAAGTAATCACAAAACAAAACCCTTCAACTGAATGGGGGATATGAGAGTATAAGAAAGGGACAGAAGCATGTATCGTGCTGAAGAGGTAATGGAGAGAGAGAGAGAACAGGGATAGAGAAATAGAAAAGGTGGGTGGGTGGGTTGGTACGCAAGTGTGCAAGAGAGAAAAGAGTAAAAAAGGTGCTTAGCAATGGGGGTAGAGGTGAATGCAGTGAATATGCTGGAGTGAAAAAGAGAGTGACAGATAATGAAGAATGAGGTGAACAGAGCAAATGTCAGTTTAAGGGAGGAGAAGTGAAGGAAAGGAGATTGAAGTGGGTCAGCAAGGAAGAGGAGGTAAAGTATGGTAGTGTGGATACAATGTGAAGTGTAGGGGGATAAGTAGTATCATTTAGAGCACTTAAGTGAACAGTACTACAGTTAGAAGTCACATGTTTGCCAGAAGCAAAGATCCCCAAACTTTTTACACTATCAACCCCTTCATGGAATCCTTGACCCCCTCACCAACCCCCAGGCATGTACAAGAAAATAAATAAATAAATAATAATAATAACTAAGTAACTGTGCAGTTTCCATATACATCAGTAAGGGAAACTGCATACCAAACCCTGCAAAACTGTTGTTCTATATCCCCATCCCCTGTGAATATCTTTCAAGAAATATAAGGAAACAAAAAGGAAAAACTGTTTACTGTCATTGTGGAAATCATGAGAAATGTGCAAAATATTGAATATAATGTTGGAGTTCAACATACAGTGTTCAAACTTATCGAAATACGTGGAAATGCAGATTGATAAATGAATATGTTGCATGAAATATTGAATTGGGCAATAAAAAGAGAGGAGAATCTGTTTGCTGTTATTTGGCGCCTAATATTAAATACTTTAAAAAAAGAATTAATATACCTTTTTATTGAATTGGTTGACATCATTAATGGCAAGATTGTGTTTGATGAGCATTAGAAAGGGCATTGATATTTGGTTGGAGATTGGTGAGTTTTAATCATAAGTCACCACTCTCTTCCAGGTTCAGTCTGTTTCTCTGCTTTGTTAGAAATGCATTTGTATGCCTAAAACCAACTTCAACCATGTACAAATTTGGGAATGCAACTAAAAATAGCTCAACTGTTGCACTAAGCTTGGGATATTTAGTAGCAGTATTTACATTGCTCCAATAGTCTCTGAGGCTTTTACTTCTGAACAATGATGTAGCTTCGAGTTTCACACACATATCGAGTTCATCTTCTAAGTGAGATTCAATGTCTGCATTTTCTATTTCCAAATCAAATGGTGTAACAATCCAGTTGGATACATGCATTTTTTCCAGGTCCTTGAAACATACTTTAAAGTCTTCTCTTAATTTTTCAAGGTGCTTTATGTATATATCTAAATCATAGTCTGAAATATTTTCATCTTCCAATTGCTGCAAATTTGAAAAATGTTTAAAATTTCTATGTGCCAATGAAAATTTAACCCTTTAGCATTTAAACCGGCCATATCCGGCCAAAAGTATTCTGCCTATTCTATGTTCAAACTGGCCAGATCTGGTCTCTCACACCAACCCTACAATATGGTTTTAAAAATTAACAGCTACCTCATCAAAATCTCATAGCTATGAGATAATGCTTGATTAGTTCAAAACAATGTGGATAAAAAAGCATTAATTATGGCAGAATAATGTGCACACTAAAGGGTTAAATATCCCTATTTTGACTTGGAAGCCCATTAGGATTGAACAACTGTAACATCTTTACCTTGCAGACGATTCTGTATTTCATTAGATTTTGAATATAGATCTGCTAAATAGAACAGATGGTTCTGACACATTTCCAACTCATCACACAGTGTTGGGTCCACATCTGGAAGAAGCTTCACAGTTGAGTCATAGAAGTCAACAAGTCTTTGCAAGCTATCACCACTTGACAACCACCTTACCTCAGTGTGCAAATGTAATTGGTTCAAAGTTTCATCATTTTTTTTCACATAACATTGCAAATATTCACGAATTGAGAGGATGAACTTTAATTTTATTGACTGACCTGATACACACTTTTAAGGCACCATGCAGTTCACCACTAAGTTTTTGGCTACAAGATGGTGTCTGTACATACTGTTCACACAGTGAACAGTATGTACATTGGGAACCTAGGTGGCAAATCATTGTTTGTGCACCATCAGCAGCCACAGCAGTAATATTCCTGAGGGGAACATTGCGTTTCTTCAAATAATCCTCCAAATACAGAAAACTTCTCTCACCTTTTGCATCACCTTTGTCAACAATGCACTTTAGGCTTGGACTATAATACCTCACACAGGCCATGAGAATATTTGAACTGCCAAAAGTTGATTCATTGAGTTGAATAGAAAACTTGCAATGTTGAAGCTCAGATGCCAAGGGTCTCTCCACATCATCAGTCATCTCATCAATGCATTGCTGCACTGTATTTGCACTTAATGGTATGCATTTTAGAACAGGTTGAGAGTCTTTCTTCATAACATTTTCAATCACATCTTTAATTGCTGGTATTGTGCTCTCTTCACCAATGGTATATGATTTTCCTTTCTTTGCTATATTAAGGGAGATGCAGTATAATGTCTTCAGTCCTCTTTCATTATCAGCACTGGCAGATGCTTCAAAAAATTTCTTGAAGTTTGGTTGATTTCTAAATTTTTCTTTCAGCATCTTCAAAAAATCAAGAATGAATCTTTTCAAGGTGGTCTTTCAATTTCGTGGGTTTCGTGGCATCATTACTGAAAGCCTTTTCGCATAACAGGCACATCGGCATTGTTTCATTAGTAAATGAAGGTAAGAATCCAAACTTCAAATACTCTTGTGAATATTGTCTGCACTTCTTAGCATTAGCGGCTATCATTGTGCTTACTAGAAATAGGTAAATTTAAACAGTAAATGCACAGTTATCAGTTCACTGACACCACTCCAATAGCTATGGGTGTCTCTGGACTAGTTGGCACCAATGGCCATCTGATGGTGGCTCTGGCCAGCAAGCATGTGCTACATATCAGGCACTGAGTTGATCTATGTCTCTCTCTCCCTGTATGTGTGTGTAGTGGTTGGAATGTTTGTGTGTATTTGTATGTTTACACACCACCATTCTACACTCAGTTGGGTTCCATCTCTGCAATGTTCGATGTTACTGTAAGTGAAAGAATTGTCACTGCTGCCTCTGTGTGACTGTAGGTTTGTATGAGCACTAACTATGTTGGATGGTCAGCAATATATGTATCAGAAAGTTGTATTTTATGTATTTGTAATCCTTATATGAATGTCAGCTTTCAAGCCCAAATGTTCAATTGACTCCACTTCTGACCCCCCCCCCCCCGGCACCTATCAACCCCTTGAATTGTCTCATCGACCCCTGATATCAGCCACTTTGGAGACCCCTGGTCTAAAGTTTTAAGCTTTGTAATAGGAAGTGAATAGAAAAGATAGGAAACATTTAGATATTCTAAGTGTTTTATCTAAAAGCTATATACCTGTGTTCCATACCCACTCAGGAAAGCTGTCAGTGGTGAAAGTTGATTTAAATAGTGTTTAATACATTCTTAATCTTTCAGTAAACATCACTGGATAGACAAAAGTTCAGAGGTGACCAATACAAACTTATTCCAAGGATTACCTCACTGTGGAACTAATTGTCTTTAATTCCTGTAATCATCTGTCCAGCCTTACTCATCTCTTTCTTTTTTACATTCATGTGTACCAATGTGAATATTGTGAAGTGTTTATGTTTTTGTAAAAGGGAGGAACTTTCTAAATAAGAGATATAAGTTACATTAATATTTACCTTTAAATGTAGTGTCCCGCAAAATAGCAGGAAGTCCAGTGACATAAAACCAATTAAAAAAAGACAAAAGAATTTTTAAAAATACAGACAACAGAAACAAGACAACTTACTGTTAGAAGCTGCAAAACTTTTAGAGAGAAACTCCATAGCAGAATCCCTGATTTCCCACTGAGGATGACACAGACAATACTTAATGGCACTAGACACTTTGCTTGGTAAGTCTTTTACTGTGGAGTTAGTCATGTTATTGCTGGTGCCTTTGTCTGTTGAATCGATGGCATCTTTCATCTTCAGCACTGGTAGCATGTATAACCAAAGACAATCAAAAGACTGACTGACAACCTATTGTAAAAACACATTGGTATAATTCTTCAGATATGTCTCAAACTCTCTTATGACATTTATTTCTCTTTCTCTCACATTTATATCAATTATCTTGTGCTTGCATGGAGTGAATTGTCTTTACAGTTGAATACCATGCTTCTGCTAATAACTCAACTGTGAAGTTGATGTCTAGTTGTGTATCCAGACACTCAAACTAGAATAAAAAAGCTTTGTCTTTCACAATACATTGACAATAACATTAGGTTCAGTAACATTAGAAGCATCAGTTGTGGTGTGCAAGAGAGACGATTGCACTGGTATGGACATGTGGTGAGAATGGATGAGGATAGCTGCGTGAAAAAGTGCCACACCCTAACAGTTGAGGGAACCCGTGGAAGAGGTAGGCCCAGGAAGACCTGGGCTGAGGTGGTGAGGCAAGACCTTCGTACATTGGGCCTCACTGAGGCGATGACTACTGACCGAGACCTTTGGAAATGTGCTGTGCGTGAGAAGACCCGGCAAGCCAAGTAAGATCGTTGCCAGTGCCCCTGGACTGGTTCTCGTGCGGGTGGCACATAAAAGACACCATTTCGAGCGTGGCCGTTTTCGTGCGGGTGACACGTAAAAGCACCCACTACACTCTCAG
>NC_068987.1:43203060-43223698 GCF_001194135.2 Octopus bimaculoides
AGGTGGTGAGGCAAGACCTTCGTACATTGGGCCTCACTGAGGCGATGACTACTGACCGAGACCTTTGGAAATGTGCTGTGCGTGAGAAGACCCGGCAAGCCAAGTAAGATCGTTGCCAGTGCCCCTGGACTGGCTTGTGCGGGTGGCACATAAAAGACACCATTTCGAGCGTGGCCGTTTTCGTGCGGGTGACACGTAAAAGCACCCACTACACTCTCAGAGTGGTTGGCGTTAGGAAAGGCATCCAGCTGTAGAAACTCTGCCAAATTAGACTGGAGCCTGGTGTTGCCATCCGGTTTCACCAGTCCTCAGTCAAATCGTCCAACCCATGCTAGCATGGAAAGCGGACGTTAAACAATGATGATGATGATGTTAATCTTATAGCAATTGTATCTCTATGGATATCATACCCTAGATTTCCTCTTCTCCACTACCTCTATTGAGTCTTACTTTTAAATACTCTACTAAACTTTCCTTAAGACAAGAGCTTACACAAGATGAAGCTAAACCACATTGATCTCACTAGTCTGTGCCACCTCATCAGACTAAATAACAAGTCTAGAGCTGCACTAACTTTCCCCAAGAGCTGAGTCTAGACAAAAGAGTTTGCTAACAGTACTTCTGATTGATTACATAACAATACTCACCCACTTTGAAACATAGTAAATGGGTGAACTTGTGTTTAGGTTAGAAATCATTATTTTTGGCTCTACAATGGCAAGTATCATAGAGCAAGAAGAAAAAGACTCCTGTTGTGTCAAATCTGAGCCAGTTTTGATTTCTGGTTGAAAGTAGCTTGAGAAAGATAGCAACATCAATTAATCTCATCTTCCTCCTTGATGTGTGTGTGTTTTGTAAGATAACTATTATCCATATATTGGATAAGTTTGAGGTATGTGCCATAGTATGGTACTAAGTTCTTGGCAGACTTTATAATTTGGCTGAGACTCTCACCTGAAGTCACTTAATACACAACACTAATGCTCTTTACATAAAAAAAATCCCTCTCCATCGTTCTTCCAACATAAGAAAAGTTACAGGAATCTATTTTGATCAGGTACCCATCCTAGCCTCAACAGTTAACTTTTATAGAAAAGAGGCATCGTCATCTCTAATATATTACTGATACTTTGATACTTATTTTATTAATTCCAGGAGTATAAAAAGCAAAGCTGATTCTAGCAGGATTTAAACTCATAGGTAGAGAGACTAATGTAAAACAATCTTTTTCCATTTCTAACAGCTAAATGTTCCAAGAAATGCTATAAAATTCATTTCTGATAGAAGCAGGGGAGTTTCAATTTGACCAATATTTATTTTAATGAATTTCTTGAAATATACAGAACAAAATTGACTGCATAGGAATTGAACTCAGAAAGAAAGAGATGTAATTAATTACCACAAGCCATTAAGTTAGATGCTCTACCATCCACTACATTCAAAGAAATTCTACTATCTATCACACTCAAAGAAATGCCATAGATGTTTATTTTCAATGAAACACCAAGAATGAAGTTGAGTCTGTACCACTCACCAAAAGATTCTGGCCAATTTCTACCACAATGTTCACTAAAATATTGATCAAAATAACTTGGCAGTCTTGACTGATAAGAAATTCTGATTTGTTGCCTGCAAATAGAACATATACAAGGGAGTAATACAACAGAGCATGGCAGGCAAATGTGAAGATATATAGGGTGAGGCAGAGGGGAAGGACGTTTTTGAAAAATTCAAAAAATTATTTATTTTTGCTGCAAACAAATTTTATTGACATCAATGTGTTCATATTGAATTAGCATTTGTCAAAATCAAGTGTGGAAAACAACATCCATCATGTGGTGTCTGTTTCCATTGATGCATTTCTGAAGGCATTCTTGGAAGTTGGCCTCCACTCTCTCCAGCATTGCTCTGTCAATTTGGGTGACCTCCACGCAATAGCTTCCTTCAAATTGTCCAATGTACAGGGCTTATGCGCATAGACACGTGCCTTAAGGTTTCCACACAAGAAATAATCACACATGGACAAATCAGGGGACTGAGAGGCCAAGGAACATCAGCAAACCTGGAAATGAGGTGGTCACCAAAAAGAGGGCGAAGAACATCCATTGATGTTCTGGCTGTTGTCGCCCTGTCTTACTGAAACCACACACATTGAATAGACATACATTTTCATCGTAATTCAGGAACAAAGAAGTTGTTTATCATCTCGATGTAATTCTTGGAGTTCACAGTAACAGCATTTCCATTATTGTCTTCAAAAAAGTAACGACCAATGACGGCAGCTTTTCCAACAGCACACAGACCATCACTTTTGGGTTGTGCAGTGGTCTTTCATGCAGTTCTCTCGGATTTTCAAGAGCCCAATAATGACAGTTCCGTTGATTAACCATGCCATTGAGATGAAAATGAGCTTCATCAGTCATTAACAAAATGAGGTTGTCATTTGCCTCAAAAATTGCTTCCATCTGATATGCAAAGTTAAGCTGCTGTGCGTAGTCCCATGGTTTTAACTATTGCCCAATCACCAATTTGTACAAGTGGAAATGCAGGTCTTCATGCAAAATATGCCTTACCAATCAATTACCAATGCCAAGTTCAGTGGAATGCTTCTGAGCAGAGCAATTTGGACTCCATATCAAAGCTTGTCTGATGCGTTCCACATTTTCTGGGGTTTGTACCATCTGTGGCGCCCCTACCAGTCTACTATTCATTAGTGTACCTTGTATATGAAGTGCATTCACCCAACGTAAGATGGTGTTACAGGTGGGAACAGCCTGATCTTGGTGAATGTTGAAGTAGTGCTGAAACTCATGCTGAACTGCTGTGACAGACTTGTTATTCTTTACATAACTGTCGTAGGCAAACATGCACAATGGCTTCACCTGAAAAAAAAAATGCTAAGAAACTATGGACAGAATGGTACCTATCGGACATATGTCCCTCCCCCGGGGCTGAGTAATAGCCATGTCAAAAAACGTCCATCCTCTCTGCCCTATTCAGTACAAAGAGAGATAAATAGAGAGATTAATAGATTAAGTATAGAACACAAAGATATATCAAACATTGTTTTTACATTTCCCATTCTTTACAGGAAATGGAAAGTGAGAAACTTCTAAAAATATTAAATGAAATGTAAAAAACACAAAATCATAATTTTGTTAAATAAATATGAACCCAAAATTGAAAGAATGATCAAGAATAACAAAATCTTGATGCTTGGCATAGTAAAGACCAAAATACTAATTAATAACTATACTTTTAGAGTACATATACATATATATGATGGACTTCTTTCAGTTTCTGTCTACCAAATTTACTCACAAGGTTTTGCTTCACTCCAGGCTACAGTAGAAGACATTTGCCTGAACCCAAAATCATATGGTTGGGTTACAAACTTTCTACCACACAGCCACACTTGTGCCTAGCCATGCCTGTACTTCCAACACACAATGACTACTTTAAAGCTATTTTCACTGTTAAAGCAAGGTTTTGTTAAGAATTCTCCCATTATATACAACTGTATTTTAGTTATCATCATAAATATGGAAAACAGTAATTACATGCCAACTTTTGAAAGTAGTGCAGCATTTTAAGTAATAATTTGGTGGAATTGGAAATGACTTTGAAGAACTGGTAATATTCTGATGTCTGCAAGGATTCTGTGTCAGTGGTCTTGTGAAAGAACTTCAAGAAACATGTTGTGGATAATTGGATTGTAGTTTTTATGATGTCTTTCTGAAAGAAAGATCACACGTAAATTACATATATAACAGTACATATCACATTATTTACATTATATATATGTATATATATGTATATATATATAAATATATATATATATATATATATATATATATATATATATATATATATATAGGGAGAGAGAGAAAGAGAGAGAGAATATATGCCTGTATGTCTATGTGTATATAAAATGCATATTATCCCTTATCTAGTGGTCAGTGTGAAAACTAGGGATAGACAAGTGGTTGGTGAGAGCTGTATAAGTCATGTCAGTAAGGTGAGGGTTGGCAATGAGTATAGCAAAGAATTCATGGTATAAGTATGGATTCACCAAGGATTAGTCCTCAGCCCCCTCTTGTTCATCATAGTCCTCCAGATAATAACAGAGAAATTCAAGACAGGTTGCCCCTAGGAGCTCCTCTATGCTGATGACCTTGTTCTTATAGCTGAATGACTACCAGAACTAGAGAAGGAGTTCCAGGTGTGGAAGAAAGATCTAGAATCGAAGGGCTTTAATGTTAACCTAACAAAATCCAAAGTCTTAGTAAGGAGCAAAGCAGACAAATCACAAATCCCCTCAGGTAGATGGCCCTGCTTGATCTGTAAGAAAGGCGTAGGTAGAAATTCTATAAGATGTACCCGGCGTAAGCTATGGACACATAAGAGGTGCAACAATATCAGAGGTAAGTTAACAGGGAAAATAGTTTTTGTGTGTGGTAGGTGCACAGATACAATGAACACTATAAATGTTCAGAAAACAGACTCCATCAAATGCCAGTAGGGAAAACTAGAAGTAGTCAATAGTTTCCATTACAGAGGTGACCAAGTTAGTAGTGGGAGTGGATGCTCTGAGAGCATAGCTGCTACAAAAAGAATAGGTTGAGCAAAATTCCTACCTCTGTTGGTAACAAAGGGCCTCTCCCTCAGAGTGAAAGGCAGATTATATGATACCTGTGTGTGAACAGCAGTGAAACATGGGCTGTGACTGTTGAGGACACGTGTAGGCTTGAAAGAAATGATGCTAGTATGTTTCGCTCAATGTGTAATGTCAGTGTGCATGCACGATAGAGTGTAAGCATCATGATAGAAAAGTTGGGCATAAGAGGCATCAGATGTGGTGTACAAGAGAGACGACTGCAGTGATACGGTCATGTGATGTGTATAGATGTGGACAGTTGTGTGAAGAAGTGCTGATCTCTACTAGTGGAAATTCGTTGTAGAAGAGGGAGACCCAGGAAGACATGGGACAAGGTGGTGAAGCATGTTCTTCAAAAGTTGGGTCTCATGGAAGCAATGACTTGTGAATGAGACCTTTGGCAATATGCTGTGCTTGAGAAGACCCATCAAGCCAAGTGAAATCATAGCTGTGGTCGTTGTCAATGTCGCGTAACTGGCACCCATGTTGGTGGCACGTTAAAAGCACCTTTCGAAAGTTGGGCTTCATGGATGTAATGTAGTCAATGCTGGTGTCATGTAATAGCACCATGCCAATGGCAATGACAAATGACATGGTTGAAAAGAACACCCATCAAATCAAGTGAAATCATAATCATGCCAGATATTGGTGTCATACAAACTGACACCTGTGCAAGTGGCATATAAAAGCACCCATAACACTCTTGTAGTGGTTGGCATTAGGAAGAGCATCTAGCCATAGAAACCATGCTAAATCAGTCTAGAGTCTGGTGCAGCCCCTCAGCTTACCAGCCCTGGTCAAACAATCCAATCCATGCCAGCATGGACAGCAGACATTAAATGATGATGGTGATATATTTTTGATGGACACTCCCATCAGTTTTGACGTATGAGGATCCAACAACTTACACTTTCTTTTTCAGTCATAATGCTTATGCCAAATGTGACAATTGAGTCCTGCCAATGATTTGCAAGGAAACCGGTAGATGTTGTAAGTATGAGGATTACAAGTTAGTGCAAGCAGTATATCTGCAGCAGCTTTTCTCTTTTGCCTTGCACTCCTAAGTCTGATAATGCTGGTTGACAAGACAAGACAGCTCCATTTTGTTTGCTCCAAGGCTGTTTGATTAAAGGTGTTGTGAGCTATATTGACTGCTGAGAGGTTACCCTTCAGCTTATCATTATATCTGAGCCATAGTCAACCAACATTCCTATACCCACTATCAAGCATATACATATATTTGGTGTGTTATGTGAATTTATGGAAAGGTATCCCATAGAACTCAACAAATTTGTTAAAAATGGAGAAGAGAAGATGTTAAAATTTGAAAGAATTTTAATACACACATACAATCATTTCAAACAGCGATATTAAAACATGTATATTCATGGTTGAATAGTTAAATTCATTTGATTAAATTAAATTAATTATATATCACTGTTATCCTCAGTGCAAGAAGTATAAACAAAAAATTATTATTACAGAGGACTTGCTACAGGAAATAACAGAGAATAATTTCAGATATACATATTTATCCTTATGAAAATTACAAGCATAATAAAGAATGTGAGTCTAGTTATGTATAAACTAAAATTAAGGCAACTAATGGTTATTTGAAAATGTAAGTGAAAAAGAGCAAGTAGATAAGTAATTTAAATTCCAAATAATTCATCTATGAAAGAGAAGTTTTATATAAATGTCCAATGGAAAAGCATAGTTATGTTTGAATTAGGATATGACTTGAAAGTTATAAACAATATTAGGTATGGTGTGTATTTTAAAAAATTGTGCGTGAAAATGAAATTAAACTAGTGAATGTAATATATAGGAGGCTGCTAGAATGCAATGAAAACAAGTATTAGGGGTAGAAATGCTTAAAGAGCTACATAAAATGGAGTTGTGTTAGTTTAAGAACTAATATTTGTTTATGTGTATTAAATATAAGGAAATTAGTTGTTAATATTACAGATTTAGATAGTAAATACTTGCTGTGGCTATAAATATTAAAAAGAACGTTCAGAGGTTTAATTAGCTGTAGTAAATTGAAAATAACAATGTAGGAGTGATAATATAGCTAGGAAAGAAAGGTAGAAAAAAATTTAAATTATAAATATCAATATGTAATACATTGACTATGTTTAGGTATAAATAAAAGTATGAATTAAGAAGCTAGCTTGGCATAAAGTGAGAGGGAAGTATATAGTAAAATTATCTAAGTAATAAGTATTCAAGTAATAGAAGGTCACATAAGTATACAGAATATACAAAATAATTCGTATATAATGTCATATAAAAAAATCTTATAAGGGAAAAAAATTTTTTTAGTGTATACTAATATGTTAGTAGAGGACATATCTGCAAAATAGCATACATAGATGTAGGTATTCTAGCTGTTTTATTTGGGGGTGTACATGAAGGAAAGAACACAGTACAAAAGTAAATAAGTATACTCATACCAGTGCAAAGAGAGAGAAAAAAGAAACCAAACAGATATAGATATAATTATAATTACCCATATGAAAAATGTTATTATATACATACATATATGTGTGTGTGTGTGTGTGTGTGTGTGTGTGTGTGGAACATATGTATATGTGCACACGTTCATATTAAAAATATGCACCGGTATGAGTATACTTACTTATTTTTGTACGGTGTTCTTTCCGTCATGTGCACCCCCAAATAAAACAATTTCAAAAACAACTAGAATACCTACATCTATGTATGCCATTTTGCAGATATGTCCTTTACAAACGTATCAGTATACACTAAAAAATTGTTTTTATATGACATTATATATGAATTATTTTGTATATTCTGTATACTTATGTGCACCCACTACTCATAAAAAAATTTTTTCTTCTATTCATAATGCACAATAACCTTCTATTATTTGAATACTTATTACTTGCATAATTTTACTATATACTTCCTTCTCACTTTATGCCAAGCTAGCTTCTTAATTCATACTTTTATTTATACCTAAACGTAGTCAATGTATTACATATTGATATTTATAATTTAAATTTTTTTCTACCTTTCTTTCCTAGCTATATTATCACAACTACATTGTTATTTTCAATTTACTACAGCTAATTAAACCTCTGAACGTTCTTTTTAACATAGCCACAGTAAGTATTTACTATCTAAATCTGTAATATTAACAACTAATTTCCTTATATTTAATACACATAAACAAATATTAGTTCTTAAACTAACACAACTCCATTTTATGTAGCTCTTTAAGCATTTCTACCCCTAATACTTGTTTTTGTTGCATTCTAGCAGCCTCCTATATACTACATTCACTAGTTTAATTTCATTTTCACGCACAATTTTTTTAAATACACACCATACCTAATATTGTTTATAACTTTCAAGTCATATCCTAATTCAAACATAACTATGCTTTTCCATTGGACATTTATATAAAACTTCTCTTTCATAGATGAATTATTTGGAATTTAAATTACTTATCTACTTACTCTTCTATAGAGGGAACATCTCATAAAACGTTTTTCACTTACATTTTCAAATAACTGTTTGTTGCCTTAGTTTTAGTTTATACATAACTAGACTCACTTTCTTTATTATGATGCTTGTAATTTTCATAAGGATAAATATGTATATCTGAAACTATTCTCTGTTATTTCCTGTAGCAAAAATACTCTGTAAAAATATTTTTTTGTTTATACTTCTTGCACTGAGAATAACAGTGATATATAATCAATTCAATTTAATCAAATTAATTTAATTATTCTATCATGAATCTTCATGTTTTAATATCGCTGTTTGAAAAGATTGTATGCATGTATTAAAATTCTTTCAAATTTTAACATCTCTTCTCATTTTTAAACAAACTTGTTGAGTTCTATGGGATACCTTTCCATAAATTCACATAACACACTATATATAAGTATTATTTTCATATTTGCAAACTTACGCCAGTAAGGTACTGGCAAAATATGAAGAATCTTTATTAGAAATCGTTTTTCAGAACCCTCCAAATTAAAGGACGAAATGTAATTCAATGTTTTCAGACACTCACACACACACACACACACACACACACATATATATATATATATATATATATATATATATATATATATATATATATATGCATTTGTGGGTAGGTGGATGGCTGGATTTAGTTAGGTAAGAAGACAGACAGCTAATAGACATGAATGTCATTTGCCACATCTTAGTTCATCAAAAATTCGGTAGTCATTACAAAAGCTCCCCACATAAAAATACAAAGAAATTAAATTATTCAAAGCTATGATAATATATAAGCGAACAATGAAACAAATTTTCAAAATTAATTGACAAATTCTTTTATGTGGATAGAAAAGTTAATGATTTAAGGTAAGTTTATCTACCTGAAGTAATTCAGGGTCTACAAGTCTCTCCATGCACTCAATGGTATTACAGAGGCATGCCTCACATTCTGGTGGGTGGATGTCATTTAAAGATATTTGCTTGTTACAGCCAGTAGAGTTGGTGATATAATTAAAAATCTTCAATTTAGGTTGGTAATATTTCTCCATCAATTCAGAAAACAATGCATCATCAGGGTATGTAGATAGGAAACTGCTATTAAAAAACATTAATTCCATTGTGTAAGAGGTATAATATAACTCTGCATGCTTTGAATATAAAACAATACACCTTACACAGTCAAATGTTGCACTCAGAACACCTGCATAACTCAAAACAATCAATACAGATTTGGGTTGGAAAAACACACACACATAAAGTGTTAATAAAGTTTTAACCATTAAAAACTGGACAAACAAAATTTATACCAAACATACTGACCTTTTCATTAGTTTCTCTACAAAGCTTCTCACTCTGTCATCATCTTCTTTGCTATCAAGTTGATGAAATATTACCAGAACTTTCTCTATCTTCTCATTTTTAGAGATACTTGATTAAAAATGAGACACATAAAAGTAAACATTAGAAAATTGGCAACCATTAGGCTATAGTGTGGAAGAAGAGTAGCTGGCATGACATTATAGGGAGCAACCAATGTAGAACTGTGGGATAACAGGAGAGGCTCCAAGTTACAGACATTATATGGGTAATGTAAAATTGTAGGATAACAGTTAGAGGACATAAGTTATAGATATCATACAAGCACAGTAGAGGGAAACAGAAAGATAAGACAGCAAAATTGCTGTCTTCTGTGTAAATGCTAAAATTAACAGACACATAAAACCCATGTTAACAGGAAAACAAACAAAACAAAAAAAATGTGAGCCAACAGCTGGTAAGATCACAGCTGAAACATCTCTGATTATAGATGTTTCATTAGCAATGACATGTGGACTAAACCAGCGCTTGATGAACCTATAAATATCAGGCTTCATCAAAGAGATATTAGTAAAATCCTCCCGGCTTTATTAATGAGAACTCAAAATTAGAGTTTATCTCATTGTTATCATCATTATATGATAATTTTTCTTTTGGACAAGTTTAAAATTATTTAATTTTATTAAGCAGAGCAATTTGTCCAACTTTTTTTCAATCCTCATAACCGAACTCTCAGCAGTGTGGGGTGGGGTCTGGCCCCACCCAACGAGAAATACTAGGCTACACATTTCTACCAGCCACAAAACCTCCTATACAATCAACTTATTACAAATAACATTCAAATCTCTCTCTAATCTTATAAACAAAAGAAATAATGTAATCAAATATATGCTATGTTTAAGAAAAAGAAAAAAAAAAGACATGATGGTCACTGTTGGAATGCCTATGATCAGAGGTCTGCTGGATTAGCTATGACTTAGGGAGTATATAAAAAAAAAACCCAACAAAACTTACTGATGATCGAGTAAAAGACAGAGGTATAAGTCCATAGCAACATCCCATGATTGCGATGAAGTTATAAGCTGATGAAGTTCTGAAAAGCTATCTTTATGGTTCACTGTCCAATTCCAAATATCTTTGCAAGTACCTCCAGCATCATTAAGGATATCAAATAAGAGTTCTTTGGAATGCTTGGATTTAGAATTGGAGCCACTGGGTGTGTTATGGCAGATGACATCCCAGAAAGTGTCTAAAAGGTTGTCTCGCATCTGAAGCACCTTGAGTGAAACATCACTGATTTGGAAACTTTGAATCAGGAGCTGACTGAGGAATTTGCTGGCTTCTTTGGTGAGGAAGATGCTTGATTCTTTATAAATCACATCCAAGGCTTTGTTTGGAACATCTGAAAAAAATATAAAAAATTAAAAATGACTAAGATACTGAGAAGAAGCAAGTATTGGTCTACCGGCTCATAAGTTGAAAGTTCAAAACTAATGAAGATATTTTATTGTTTCTTTTTTATATTTTATTAATATTTAACATTTAGTATGGCACAACACTACCTCCACTGGTTAGAACACATCATAATACATATGTCTCAAATGTGCCTCCCCCATCAACTCCTCTTTGTGGAGTTGGCTTCAGGCACTAGACCATGCAGAGCTCCCAAATCCCATTTCTGAGACCAGTTCAAGGACACTCTTCTCCACAGCTCCATTGACCCAAATATCTGGGAAACAATCACCAAGAACCACCAACACTGTTGGCATGCCATTGTTAAGGGAATGGACCAGATGGAAAATAACAGACATCAAGAGGCAGAGATCAGATGTCAAAGACACAGAGTGACTCACACTTCCTTGTCCCTGGATTACTAGAAAGTGTATCAGTGAGTATCGAGATATTGTGGGAGAGAAGTGTGTGCAGATAGATAATGGTATGCTTGCACTTAGTAATGTGGACAAGAAAGAGGCATGGTAAAGTTACTATGCAAGACTGCTGAATGTAGAGAATGAATGGGATAAAGGGAGGCTCCCTCATGTGAACGCAACAGAGAGAGACCAGCTATCCTAGTGAACAGCAGTATGGTAGATGAGGCAATTAAAGACATGAAAACTGGGAAAGCCCCTGGTCCATCCGGAATCATGGCTGAGATGCTCAAAATATACAGTAAGGTGGGATACTAGTTAGTCACTTGCATAGTTAATCAGGCCATTCAGAAAGATGTAATAATAGTGACTGGTGTAGCAGCATTATTGTTAGCTGTTACAAGGATAACAATGATGCTTTAGATAGAAGCAATTATAAAGGCATCAAACTCCTGGACCAGATGATAAAAATTACAGAGAGAATTATAGACCAATTAATTAGGCTAGATGAAATGCAGTTCAGGTTCATCTGGGGAAGAAGCACTACTGATGCTATTTTCATAGTCAGACAACTGCAAGAGAAGTACTTAGCTAAGAATAAACCATTATACTTAGCATTTGTTAATCTAGAGAAAGCTTTTGATAGAGTAACCTGTTGTTTGATATGGTGGGCTCTGAGGAGGCAAGGAATAGATAAGTGGCTTGTGGAAGCAGCACAAGTCATTTACAGAGACACTCTCAGTAAGGTGAGAGTTAACCACGAGTACAGTGAAGAATTTGGTGTACAGGTAGGTGTTCATCAAGGCTCAGTCCTCAGTCCCTTCTTTTCCATCATTGTCCTCCGGGCCATACACAGTGTAAGCTATGGATACACAAGAGATGTTGTGGATTAATAGGAAGGTTAGAGAAAGTAGTGCTTGTATGTGAAAGATGTACAAGATCCATAAAAACTAGAGACTTGGGAAATTGATTCTCCTAAATGCCCTGGTGGCTCATTAGAGGTGATAGATAATTTCTGCTACTTAGGGGATCAAATTAGTCATGGAAGGAGAATGCACGGAGAGTGTGACAGCTAGAATAAGAATAGGATGAAGGAAATCCAAAGAGTTGTTACCTTTGTTGATATGAAAGGTTTCTCTCTCCAAGTGACAGGCAGATTGTATGATGCATGTATATGAACAGTAATTCTACGTGGTAGTTGACAGAATGCTAGTGTTTTAAAGGAGAAGTTAAGCATAAGAGGAATTAGATGCAGTGTGTAAGAGAGAAGACTGCTGGTTTGATCATGTATTGTGAATGGATGCCAACAGCTCCATAAAGAAGTGCTGATCTCTCAAATTAGATGGAACATGTGGAAGTGGGAGATCCAGGAAGAGATGGGATGAAGTACTGAAGGACGACCTCAGGTGAGATGACTAAGGACAAGATGCCTGGCACCTTGCTGTACTAAAGAAGACCTGTACTCCACAGCAGAAGTGTTAAGTGTCATCCCCTTGGTGAAGAGAACTGGCCTGCAAGAATCCTGTGCTGGTTCCATGTAAAAAGCACTCTTGCCAGTGCCTGTAAAAGCACCCAGCACACTCTGTAAAGTGGCTGGTGTTAGGAAGAGCAGTCAGCCATAGAAACCAGGCCAAATCACACTGGAGTCTGGTGCAGCTCTCCAGCTTGCCAGCTCTGGTCAAACCGTCCAACCCAGGCCAGCATGGACAACAGACATTATGATGATGATGTATAAAAATAACATTAGGATTATAACTATTGGAGCTGCCAGTCAGACAATTTACTGAAGGGAGAAATTTGCTTTAGACAAATATATCCAGGATACAACCTAAATATTTGAGGGGAGGTTTTGGGACTGACAGTGGAGTTACTCATCACATGACTTGCTGAAGAAAGTATTGGAATTACCATTTCTAAAAGTCACTATGATAGTTCTAACAAATTTTAACATCATATAATATTATGGAGCACTACATAATTATATATACAGCACTTGTAGAAAAAGCATAGGTAGAAACTCCATAAGATGTACCTAGTGTAAGCTATGAACAATTTAAGAGGTGCAGCAATATCAAAGAAAGGTTAACTGGGAAGATAGTTTTGGTGTGTGGCAGATGCACAGGTGCAATAAACATGAAGATGTACAGAAAATAGATTCTATCACATACCGGGGGGAAAAACTAGAAGTAGTTGATAGCTTCCGTTGCCTAGGTAACCAAGTCAGTAGCAGGGGTGATGCTCTGAGAGCATAGCTGCTAGAATAAGAATAGCCTGGGTAAAGTTCAGAAAACTCCTACATCTGCTGGTAACAAAGGGCCTCTCGCTTAGAATGAAAGGTAGACTGTATGATGCCTGTGTGCAAACAGCCATGCTACATGGCAGTGAAACATGGGCTGTGACTGCTGAGGACATGCGTAGGCTTGAAAGAAATGAAACTAGATGTGTAATGTCAGCGTGCATACATGACAGGGTGTAAGCACCCTGAGAGAAAAGCTGAACAGAAGAAGCATCAGATGTGGTATGCAAGAGAGACAACTGCACTGGTATGTTGCGTACAGATGAGGAGAGCTGTATGAAGAAGTGTCACACCCTAACAGTGGAGGGAAACTGTGGAAAAGGTAGACCCAGGAAAAAAAGGGATGAGGTGGTGAAGCATGACCTTCAAATGTTGGGCCTCACAGAGGCAATGACAAGCGACCAAGACCTTTGGAGATATGCTGTGCTTGAGAAGACCTGGCAAGCCAAGTTAGATCGTAGTCATGGCCAATGCCTGTGTCGCATAATGGGCCCATTTAAAAGCACCCTTCAATTGTTGGGCAATATGCCGTGCTTGTGAAGACCTGTTGAATCAAATGAAATTGTAGTCATGGCCGATGCCAGTACCATCTGTCTGGCACCCATGCCGGTGGCATGTAAAAAGCATCATTCAAGCGTGGCTGATGCCAGTGTTGCCTGACTGGCATGTAAAAAGCACCATTTGAGTGAGACCAATGCCAGTGCCGCCTGACTGGCACCCATACTGGTGACATGTAAAAAGCACCATTCAAGTGGAGCTGATGCCAGTGTGGCCTGACTGACTCCCATGTTGGTGGCACGTAAAAAGCACCCACTACATTCTTGGAGTGGTTGGCGTTAGGAAGAGCATTCAGCTATAGAAACCTTGCTAAATCAGATTGGAGCCTGGTGCAGCTTCCCAGCTTGCCAGTCCGCAGTCAAACCGTCCAACACATGCCAGCATGGAAAGCGGACGTTAAACAATGATGATGATGATGATGAACACCATACAATTATATGAAAAAGCAAACAATTATATGGAGCAGCATACAATATTATTACCACAGTTCATTACATGAAATCACATTTAATATTTACAACAGATTTACTGGATAAAGATAAATAACATCAATATAATAACTACCAAAATTTATGATTGACATGGGAACTACTGGTTCTGAAACTCCTTCGTTCCTTTTAAAGCCAATTTTCCTGTTACATAGTTTTCTAGAATAATGTAGACATTTACAAGTTTTTAACAAGATAAAATATCATGCAATGCTATTAAAGCATGATTAAATAGTTCAGTAAGTGAAAATATATTTAGTATTTAGTGCTTAATTACCACAATGAAGAAAAAGAAGAAAAAAGTAGATTGTCCATGTTGGCATGGTTTGGACTCCAGTCTGATTTGGCATGTTTTCTATAGCTGGATGCCCTTTCTAATGCCAACCACTCCAAGACTGAAATTTGTGCTTTTAGGTGCCACCAGCAGGGGTGCCATTTGTGTGACATCAGGATGCTTTATCGTATCACTGACAAGGGTGCCAATTTGCATGACGACAGTGTCTGCTATGACCACAATTTTGCTCGGCTTGATGTGTCTTCTTCTCAAGCACGACATAATGCCAAAGGTCTCAGTCGTTGCCTCCACGAGACTCAGTACTCAAAAGGAACTCAGCCACTTTGCCTCTGTGAGGTCCAACGCTTGAAAGGTGTTCTTTACATGCCACCAGCATGGGTGCACTTGGTTTGATGGGTCCTCTCAAGCACAGCACATTGCCAAAGGGCTCAGTCACTAGTCATTGCCTCTGAGAGGCTCAAAGTTTGAAGATCATGCTTCACCACCTCATTCCATGTCTTCTTGAGTCTACCTCTATCACAGGTTCCCTCCACAGTTAGATTGGCACTTCTTTACACAGCTGTCCTCATCAATATGCATCACATGACCACACTAGCACAGTCATCTCTCTTGCACGCCGCATCTGATGCCTCTTATGCCTAACTTTTCTCTCAAGATGCTTACACTCTGTTGAACATGCACATTGACATTGCACATCCAGCAAAGCATACTGGCTTCATTTCTTTCAAGCCTACACATGTCCTTGGCTGTCACATTTCACTGCCATACAGCATAGCTGTACACACACAGGCATCAAAGAATCTGCCTTTCTCTCTGAGAGAGAGGAAATTTGTTGCCAGCAGAGGTAGGAATTCTCTGAACTTTGCCCAGCTTAATCTTATTCTCACAGCTATGCTTTCGGAGCATCCACCTCCAGCGGTCACCTAGATAATGGAAGCTATCTACTACCTCTAGCCCCCCCCCCCGACAGTTGATGGAGTCTATTTTGTGCACATTTTCAGCGCTTGCTGTACCTGTACATCTTTCACATACAAAAGCTAATTTCTAGAAAAATGCAAATCAATATGTATGTATGCATCCAACACCTGTCATCATTAAATGATGATGATGATGATGATGATATGGATGTGTGTGTACATATATATGTATGCATATTTCAGGTATCAGATCTGATGATCAGAGACTTGCTACATGTATGCTACTACAATCTGTACATAGTCAGGCTGAAGGCAACTAAATAAGCAACTCCCCCTTCTCACTAAGCCTGCTTAGAAATGAAGATGATTTTTAAGACTGTAAGATGTAAAAACCTGTGAAAGAACAGATGAACTCACAAAAGTCAATGGCCACCCAATTGTGCATGTAAACACAAGAAGATATTTTTCCTGAACCCTTTGGTGTTTTGAAGTCTCTGGGGATATGTTGCTCTTTTCGCTTTTCTTGTTATTAGTTTAATGATTTCAAACTTTGAGAAAATAGAACTTGTGTCACACAAACATATTTCTCTACAAAATTCGATGCATTGGTACTTTTTGTGCCTCATTTTTTTTCTCCCTTTCTTTCCCAAGTGCAGGTGAAAACTAGAACCTCTTGAAATCATAGTGGTTGACCTTTTTGTTATGGTGGTTGCGGTATTACAAGTGTTTGCAGCAATTACATATCACAGTTTCCATAGTTTCTCACTCATGAGGGAACACAGAAGATGTAGCATGGGCAGAAGCAGTCATGATTCTCTAGCTGCCTGTGTAATTGTGTCCCTCATTGAAGTGTTGTTGGTGTCTGAGAGGTGGAACATGCATTGGTTTATGTCTTTGTCATTATGAGAGTTCACAATCATACTCAGTTGTGAACTGACATCTCCCATAACCCACTCCATGTCTCTCATTCTCCCTTACACTCTTGCAAGCTCTACTCACTTACACTTCTGGTTCTTTTTCCCTCATTCAAGGTCCACACAGACACATCATCACCATTTTATCTCTTCTCTGTTTCACCCTGATCACTACCACCCTCTCTTCAAAATTGTGGGCAGCCAAATACCCCCAGCACAGCAAGAAACCTATTCTGCTCAGGACACTTTTTTCATACTTTAACTCCACATCAAGCAAAAAGCTACCTCTTTTAAGTTTGTAGTCTTGTAAGCTACATAGAGATGTTCACTAGAACTGGTGATGCAAAAGTACATGTTGAAAAGTGGCTGGCATCAGGAAAGGCATCCAGGTATAGAACACATGCCAAAGTAGACTGTTGAGCACAATGCAGTCCTTGAACCCATCGGATCCTATAAAACCCTCCAACTCATACCTGCATGGAACATGAAGAGTAAATGATGATGATGTGAGTCATGTCTTGTTTGTGAGTGTTTATGTCAGTACAGAAATACTATTTCCAGCCTCCTGTCTAGAATTAGTAAAGGAAAAGGTAAAAGAATCTCTTACCTGGAAATGTATGAGTTACAGAAGTAAAACCAGGAATGTGTTGGATTGTTTTGTGTAATGTTGTAAACATAGCAGTCTTTAAGGAGACACATTTTGGCCAATATGTGGAATTAAAAACACTGCTGTAGAAATCAGTAAACAGTTTCTCATAGTGATTGAATATAACTTCATTCTGAGCTAAACTGCCTGCTATTTGTGTGGCAAACAGGAGTGAGGCATTGCTTGTGTTCAGTTCAATAACTGAAGCTTTCAGGAAGTCATCAGCCCAGCATAATTTGACTGCTTCAACAGTGGTCACTGGAAAAATAAGAAAATAAACAAAAATATATAAATCATGTGTATATTCATCATCATTTAGCAGCTGCTTTCCATGCTGGTATGGGTTGGATGGTTTGACTGAGGATTGGCAAGCCAGAAGGCTGCACTAGGCTCCAATCTGATCTGGCAACGTTTCTACAGCTGGATGCCTTTCCTAATGCTAACCACTCCAAGAGTGTAGTGGGTGCTTTTTATGTGCTACCGGCACGAAGGCCAATCAGGCAGCACTGGCATCGATCATGTTTGGATGGTGCTTTTTACATGCCACCAGCATGGGGAGCCAGTCAGGTGGCAGTGGCATCGGCCACGACTATGATTTCACTTGACTCAACAGGTCTTGTTTACAAAAATTATGCGATATCAAGACAGGGAGACACAAACACACACATGATGGTCTTTGAATTTCTGTTTACCAAATCCACTCACAAGGCTTTGATCATCCTGGTGCTATTACCAAAGCATGGTGGGACTGAACCCAAAACTATGTGGATGGGAAGCAAGCTTCTCAACCATGCAATCACACCTGCACCTATGTATGTTACTGATACCTGATTTAATAAGCTTTGCAAAAATGAAGACAGTGCTGTTTCTAACTCAAATTATGTTAAGTATATGAAGAAGTGAGCACTAGTAGAAGATTATGTGACTGGTGCTTTACTAAACTGCTTTGCACATTAACCTGTCTTTCTGCTCCCTATTTTTTGTCATAACTTGTTTCAGTCATTGGACTTTGGCCATGTTGGGGTCCTGCCTCCATGGGTTTAATCAATCAAACTGACCTCAGTTCTTATTAAATGTGGTACTTATTCCATCAGGTGCATAATTTCTTCAATATTGCTCAGGACATAAGGTGGCGAGCTGGCAGAAACATTAGCATGCCAGGCGAAATGTTTAGCGGTATTTCATCTGCCGTTACATTCTGAGTTCAAATTCCGCCAAGGTCGACTTTGCCTTTCATCCTTTCGGAGTGGATAAATTAAGTCCCAGTTATGTACTGGGGTTGATGTAATCAACTTAATCCCTTTGTCTGTCTTTGTTTGTCCCCTCTATGTTTAGCCCCTTGTGGGCAATAAAGAAATAAGAAACATTAGCATGCCAGGTGAAATGCTTAGCGGTATTTCGTCTGTCTTTACATTCTGAGTTCAAATTCCACCGAGGTCGACTTTGCCTTTCATTCTTTCGGGGTCGATAAATTAAGTAGTAGTTGTGTACTGGGATTGATCTAATCAACTGGACCCGCTCCCAAAAATTTCGGACTTTGTTCCAAGAGTAGAAAAGAATATTGCTCAGGACAGTGACCTCCTGGAAACTGTCCAGAGATGTGCATCTACCATACTCTGAATGCCTTGCTTCCTTGGGCATAGATACATTGAAGCTCTGACATCTGGCAACTGACTTGGTAATCACCAACAAAATTATTAACCATTGTGCCAACAACCACCTTGAGTACCTTTTTGAGCTCCATGTGTCTAACACATGTGGGCATACCTACAAAGTCAGAAAACAGCACAGCTCCCATGACTTTTGGAAACATTTTTTCACACTCAGCGTTGTCGAAGCATGGAATAAGCTGAGACATTGCATCCTTTAAAACCTCCATGCTTCCTGAAATTCGCCAACACCACACCTGATATTCTCCCCTCCATACGCATGCACACATGTATATCATGACTCATACACTGTTCACTTTCCTGAAATTTGTACATAATTCTATGTACTGTACATGTACCTTTGATGAGTTGTAGTGCGCCTGAGCACTATACACAACAATTTCATTATCATTATTATTATTATTATTATTATTATTATTATTATTTTATAAATTAAATATGTAATATTTAATAAATGACACAAGCTACTTGAAAGATAACCGATAGATTCCTGATTAGATGAGTTACAAAGATACTTATGACAACACATATTAATAATCTTCCAGAAATAAATTCAGAAGCTAATAAGTAAAAAGGAACCTGGTCACAAATCTAAACTTTTAAAAAAATATTTTAGGTACAGACATAACTATTTGGTAAAGAACCTCACTTTGTAACCTACTGTAATATCTCTCTTTGAGAGATTTAGAAATAATGATATTTCTAAGGGTGATTTGTTTGACTAAAACCCTTCAAGGTGGTGCCCCAGCATGACTGCAGTTCAATGACTAAAACAAGTAAAAGATAAAAGTCTAGTATATTTGTACTGTTTATAACAATTGTTTCTGATTTATGTACATGGCCTGCAATTAGAGGGTAGAATGATACCATCAACCCCAGTACTTGACTGGTCTTTAGGTGTGAAGAAGTATTTGACTTATGGAGGAAGGTAGAAAAAACACAAACCCCTTCAGGTAGATGGCCCTGCTCGATCTGTAGAAAAGGCATAGGTAGAAATTCTATAAGATGCACCCAGTGCAAGCTATGGACACATAAGAGGTGCAGCAATATCAAAGGAAGGTTAACTAAGAAGTTAGTTTTTGTATGTAGCAGATGTTCAGGAGCAATAAACACTGTAAATGTGCAGAAATCAACTTCTGCAACATTTCAAGGAGAAAAACTAGACGCAGTTGATAGCTTCTGCTATCAAGGTGACCAAGTTAGTAGTGGGGGAGGATGTGCTGAAAGTGTAGCTGCAAGTATAAGAATAGCCTGGGCAAAGTTCAGAGAGTTCTTAACTCTGCTGGTGTCAAGGGGCCTCTCTCTCAAAGTAAAAGGCAGACTGTATGACGCATGTGTACGAACAGCCATGCTACATGGCAGTGAAACATGGGCTGTGACCGCTGAGGATATGCGTAGGCTCGCAAGGAATGAAGCCAGTATGCTCCGATGGATGTGTAATGTCAGTGTGCATACTAGACAGAGTGTTAGTACCTTGAGAGAAAAGTTGAACCTAAGAAGCATCAGTTGTG
>NC_068987.1:43224181-43237233 GCF_001194135.2 Octopus bimaculoides
GGGGCAAGCGAAAGCGAAATCGTCATGGCACCTGTGCCCAGCATCGCCTTCCTGGCACTTGTGCCGGATGGCACGTGTAAAGACATTCGAGCGAGATCGTTGCCAGTGCCGCCGAACTGGCTCCTGTGCAGGTGGCATGTAAAATACACCATTTTAAGCGTGGCCGTAGCCAGTACCGCCTGACTGGCCTTCATGCCAGTGGCACGTAAAAGCACCCACTACACTCTCTGAGTGGTTGGCATTAGGAAGGGCATCCAGCTGTAGAAACTCTATCAAATCAGATGGAGCTTGGTGTAGCCATCTGGTTTCACCAGTCCTCAGTCAAATCGTCCAACCCATGCTAGTATGGAAAGTGGACGTTAAACGACGATGATGATGATGATGATGATGATGACAGTCAAAACAGGAAAAGCAAAGTTGACCTCAGCAGAATTTCAACTCAGAATGTAATGAGTCAGAATTATTATTATTATTATTAAGGTGGTGAGCTGGTACAAAGCATAAGCATGCCAGGCAAAATGCTTAGCAACATTTCATGTTTTTACATTCCGAGTTCAACTTCGCTTTTCATCCTTTCAGGGTTGATAGAATAAGTACCAGTTGAGTACTATAATCGATTTAATTGACTTACCCTCTCTCCCGAAATTGTTGGTCTTGTGCTTTGTACATAAATCAGAAACAGTTGTTATAAACAGTATAAATATACTAGACTTTTATCTTTTACTCGTTTTAGTCATTGGACTGCAGTCATGCTGGGGCACCACCTTGAAGGGTTTTAGTCAAACAAATCACCCTTAGAAATATTAATTGAAACCATTATTACTATCATTGCCATTATAAGCCGAGGTTGACTTTGTCTTTGATCCTTTAGGGGTCGTTTAAATAAGTACCAGTTAAACACTGGAGTCCATGTAATCAATTTGTCCCTCCTGCCAAATTTCAGATCTTGTGCCTTTAGTAGACAGGGTTATTATTATTATTAGCAATGTTAAGGTGGTGGCATTGTAGAATAGTTACAGCATCAGACAAAATGTCTCATAATGATTAATAAATTTTAGAGATTCACTCCCAGGCTTTCCTAATTGCAGCTGGGGCTGATAGAGAAAAATAGTTTCCTTTCTAGGATCTGTTCAGTTTGGCTCAAAGATTTTAACTGAACAGATCCCCTTAGTAGATGATAGATAAATCAGAATGTTGTTACAATAGGCTTGTTTTTGGACATTCGATCTCAGATCCATAAGGGAGAGTCTACAAAGACATGCTGAGCATTCAACAATGGATAGGCTGCAATATTATTGTTTGTAATTAATAGATAGGTTATTTTTTGGATCTTATCATCGTTCATCATCATCATCATTGTTTTTATGTTCACTTTTCCATAGGTTGGATAAAGCCCTTTTAGGTAGCGCTTGGTAGCCAAGTGTTCTTCATAAAGCTAACCTCTTTAGTCAATTTCAACATGTGAAGACCAACAAAATACAGATGTTACTTGATAAAAACAAGTAGAGGTTAGCAACAGAAAGTACATCCAGCCACAGAATACTGCCTCATAAAGTCTCGTCTAACCCATAAAACCATTGAAAAAGCAAGTGTAAAAATGATATATGTTTGAAATTGTAGTCACCCCTGGAGGCTACGACGGGAAGCAAAACAGAAAAGGGATTTCATGAGAGTAATCTCCCTTGAGCTTCTAGAATGTTCGAGACCTTTCTGGAAGCTTCTGGTTTACATGGAAGTCAGGGACTTCTGGTTTGTCCCTTATATAAAGGAAAGAAATTCTAAATTCGCGCCATTCCGTGTCTGTCTAGCCTTAGGCTGGCATTGAGTCAAGCCGCCACACTTTATGCCCGCTCGCGCACACATTCACATTGCTTACTTGGAGGCATGTGACTGCAAACAGCATATTCATGTAATAAAAGTTATGACTTATTACAAGCGTCTCGTGAATTTCTATTTTCTTGTTGTGAACAAGATGGTGACCCCTCTTTCTCTCATACCGACTAAATTATAGTGTGTCATTAAGTCAATGTTACCACAAAAAATGGATAACCCTGACATCACTATAAAATGGAGAACCCAACGTTAAGAACATGATTGCCGCTTCACTACAATAATATAGCAAACCCGACTCATTTGGATATGCAAACCACAGCAAATGGTACATTGATGCCATACTACACTTTTCAAGGTAATTTCTATTATATTACTCTACCAGCACCTCTGATATTCTAATTCTGAAATAATTTCGTATCTTCCACATCCAACAAGAGAGTCACTTATCACGCCTGTTCTTTGTCATAATCATGAGTAACACTTCCATACCAGCTTATTTCGTTGACGCTAAGTTATGGTTTGCACAGCTTGATTCTTATTTCACAGCACATGGTTTACAAGCTGATCAACAGAAGCTACACATGTTATTAGTGGCATTCCCGCCATATTAGCAGACACCTTTAAAGATATCATCGCAATTCTTCCACAAGGCATGACCTACGATGCTTTGAGAACCGAAATACTATGCAGAAATTCCGCATCAGCAGAAAGCCATTTCTGTGCATTGTTACAGGAAGAGAACTTGGGTGACAGAACTCCTTCAGGGTTTCTTAGGCGGATTAGAGAACTTAGTGACAAAATACTGGCAGACAGTTTCTTCATAAAGAAATTTTTTTCCCCGCTTACCAACTAATGTACAAACAATATTAGTGAATATGGTTGATGCCAACACCAAATAGCTTCATCTGCAGATAGAATAATAGAATTTTCTCACAGACCCACCATGGTTGATTCGGTTATTGCTTCATCATCTTGACAGCAGCCTAATAATAAAAATGAAGACGTCATGTTGAAGGCTATCGACGGTTTAACGCGCCAAATAGCTCAATTCTCTCGTGTTAGTCAGCGTCTGCAAAGCCGCTCTTCTTTTTCTAAACAACGTAACACTTTTTCAACCAACAATTCTTCAGTGTGTTGGTACCAGGCATGTTTTCACGACAAGGCAAGTCATTGTAACAAGCCTTGTGCTTTTAAAGTATCGGAAAACTGAACCTAGAGAGCCTGGGCACGTCAGACCTCCCTCGCAAGTTCTCAGTTAATCGTGCTTTCTTCATTAGGGACTTACTCTCAAACAAGTCATTCATGGTTAATACAGGATCAAGTTGCAGTATTTTGCCATTACGGTTCAGCTATAACAAGCCACAGTTATCCAGTATTTCCTTATATGCAGTGAACCAGTCTCCCATCAAAACCTACGGTCAGATATCTTTAACTCTAGACCTTGCCTTGCGTCGAGATTTTAAATGGATTTTTGTCATCACTGACCAGCCACATCCTATCCTCGGGAAGGATTTCTTACACCGCTATTCACTTCTGGTAGATGTCAGGAAACAGAGACCACATCTTTGTCTACAACTGCAAGTAGATCTACCTCTGCTATCCTTAGCCCATCATTTTTTGCAGCTGCTGCCAACCAGTTCCATACACTGCTTGTCTCATTTCCCGAGTTAATGGATCTCTCCTTTAAACCTACCCAGACAGTCCACTCAACTCAACATTTTATTACAACTGGCCCACCCGTTTTCTCTCCTCCACACAGACTAGCGCCAGACAGACTCAAGAAAACCCATGCCAAATTCGAGCACATGCTCCAGCTTGGTCTGATACATCCTTCTACTAGCCCTTGAGCATCTCTGCTACACTTAGCTCAGAAGGGTGAAGTGGATTTCAGAATGCTATCACCACGCCTCATCACTATCCCCTACCCAACTTAAGGGACTTTTCTTATGTACTCCATGGTTGCACTATATTTTCCAAAGTGGATCTGGTTTGTGCGTACTACCAAATCCCGATGAACTCAGAAGATAGAGCTAAAACTGCTGTAACCACTCCATTTGGTTCATTCGAATTCTTATCTATGCCTTTTGGTCTGAGAAATGATGCCAATACATTCTAGTGCTGCATCGACGAAGTTGTAAGTGGATTGAATTTTGTTTTTGCTTATGTAGATGACCTCCTAGTAGCCAGTGACACAGTTGAACATCATCATCAGCATCTATCTCAGTTGTTTCAACATCTGTGAGCATATCATGTAAAGATCAATCAAGCTAAATGTATATTCGGCACAACTTTGTTGGAATTCCTTGGACATCTTATAGACACAGAGGGAATTCGACCCTTCCCATCTAAAGTGGACGCTATTCAGAAAATCACACACCTTTTTGGGGGCTAATAAACTTCTACAGGATTTTCATTCCAAACTGCGTGGACAAGTTGTTTCCCCTGACACAACTTTTGAAATCAACAAAAATGCATTTATTTCCCTTTTGGTTGACGCCTTGCAAGCTTTCGACCCAGTAAAGTCTGAATTAGCTAAAATTAATGGCCCACTAAACTCAAACCTTCTCCCCATCAGATGCATACAGTTCTCAAACTTTAAACACATAAACACATTATACGATCATGTAATCAGTATGCGTGCGCGCAACGACCGGATGTTGCGTACTAGTATCGAAAGATCGCCAGATGTTTTATATGACACATTCTACCAGTGTCCCAAGTTTGAAAGTGTTTCGTTAGAAAACAAATGGTGTCCGCCAAATCAGAAAGATCCACGCATTACCTCCGGTAATAAAAGTTATGCATTCATGTAACGTTATAAGCTTTCCTTCAATTAACCTTGTATGTTAACGCATTACCTCCGGTAATAAAAGCTATGACTTATTACAATGAATTACTATTTTCTTGTTGTGAACAAGATGGTGACCCCTCTTTCTCTCATACCGACTAAATTATAGTGTGTCATTAAGTCAATGTTACTACAAAAAATGGATAATCACTACAAATTTGTGCTCCTGACATTGTTGTACTGTTAATTACTCTTAGACAAGTGAATGGAGAGAGTTCAGTGTGTAACCAGACTCAGGTTGATCAGAGACACTCAGTGATCCAAAGCTGAGAAAGTCATCAATCAGTTCAGTTTCACGAAGACAATTGAGAAGGTAAAAACAGCTAGTGTATAAAAGACTGGCACGCAGTCAGTGACGACGACGAAGTTTCCAGCTGATCCAGTCAACAGAAATAGTCTGCTCGTGAAATTAACGTGCAAGTGGCTAAGCATTCCACAAACACGCTTACCCTTATCGTAGTTCTCAGAGAGATTCAGCATGACACAGAATATGACAAGGTCGGTCCTTTGAAATACAGACGCAAGTCATTTTTGCCAGTTGAGTTGACTGGAATAATGTGTAATAAAGTATTTTGCTTAAGGACACAACACACTGCCCGGTATCGAACACACGATCGTGAGCCAAAAACCCTAATCACTTGGCCACACGCCTTCACCAAGTCAATATACAGCTTTAGTTTCATAAGCGTTAAACAGACACTGGTTGATGCTGATGACATTTCCCATTTGATCCGATATGTGTTTCTGACAGATAAACGGCAAGTAAGGATGTATGATTATGTGTTCTGCAGAGAGACTGAATATAGGAAAAACTTGTTTTCGTCAAATACGAACTGAGAAACTAACATATTATCAGTTTGTTCGTTTAAAATGTACGAAGAAGTAAAAAAAAAACAAAAAAACTTTAGCCAAGGAAAGTGAATCAATAAAATAAAGTACCATAAAGTATCAATGATGTGAATGGAATTATAACAGAAAACCCTTAAGTGTTCTCTCCAGTACACGGGCAGAAAAAAAAAAGACTGAAGATGCTCACCAAATTCTGGGACAAAATCACATAATTTCTGTAAACTTGTATCGTCTGTAATTGGCTTTTCTCTTTTCAATAACTTTTGGAAAACACTTTTAAGACCCTCATTGAAAGTTTCGGCAAATTTCTCTCTTGTTTCCATTCCTTCGTTTATGCAAGTGCAATGACTGGATTTAACTAAAATATGAAGCCGTTGATTATTTCGTTTCACCTAATAAAATTTTTTTTTAATAATTATTTAATATGTTTTCTTTTAATCTCACATTCATAAAAATCAGTGAATTTTCATTTTTTTTATACAAAACTTTTATTTTTAATTTCAGTAAAAATGAATGTATATTAAGATTAATATAATTTAATAACATTATTTGACTTCATATTCATAGTTACAATGTTTTTGATAACATAAATTCACTCATAAATTTTGACTATATTCTAAATTCAAAGTATATAGTATACTACAGCCTTCTCCGAGTAGTGAAAAACCAGCCAAATTTGTTACACATTGATCCAGCGGTTTGGCCGTGCATAGAGGAAACACACAGACAGTGAATTTTATAGATATAGATTCCTTGAGTTTATTTCATTAAAAAAACTTTCAAGGTATTTCGTTTCAGCCAATTTATTTTAGTTCTTAAGATTTCCTTCTTTAGTTCTTAGCTTCAGGGGACATAACCGAATAGGTCACGTGGTCTTCCTTTAGTCGATCCGAAGAACTCCTTGGTTATTTTTCTACCCAGAATGGCTTCGAGGGTTTGTCGGAGTCTTATCCATCCCGTTAGAGTAAGTCATTATACTTTTTTAAGTTAAAATGATGAAATTATGTACATGATACCAAATATAACGTCTTGTTGCTTTTTTTGTTCTTGTTAGTCTTTTTCTTTCATATGTAACCACCACCAAGGTCGTTTGTTACAGATAGCAATAACTTTAAAAAATGTCTTTATTTTTTAAAGAATTTTCCATCATACTCTGTCTTGCGCAGTTTAGTAATTATTATTTAGTTTCATAAATAAAAGAAAGGCGAATTAAATAATTGAAATTTAAAATTAACAAGAAAACACTTCATATTCCTTTATGAACAGAAAGCGTAGTTTGTCGGTCATTTGTTATTGACAAGGACAGTGCTCTCAACCCATTCGACTCACCACCTTTAAACCTTATCCACTTTCAGATCAATGATATATTCCTATTAGAGATGATAATATAATTATTAATTATTGCTGTTAGTCTGTTGCTTTGAAACATTTTATTATGTTCTGTTCTTTTTGTTGACCCACACCTTTGTGAAGGGTATGAACGTCACATAGTCCAAATTTTGAAGGCATCATGCTGAGAATTA
Source organism: Octopus bimaculoides (assembly GCF_001194135.2). NCBI lineage: Eukaryota > Metazoa > Mollusca > Cephalopoda > Octopoda > Octopodidae > Octopus > Octopus bimaculoides. Next base: position 43,231,235 of record NC_068987.1, read on the forward strand.
ACAAATCGTTATTTACCTATAGGGTGGACATTGGAATTAAACACTGAGGGAAAATGGCTGTAACTTTTTAATTTTGACGATTTTCGTTTTCGATAATGTGTTCTATATGTCACGGTCATGCGATTAGTTACAGCCATTTTCCCTCAGTGTCTAATTCAAATGTCCACCAAGCTATGTAGATGGAATAAATGAAATGGTTAATGTTTACCTCTTGACAATGAAACTAATCTGTCCTGGGGTTTTTTGCTCTACTAAAAGGCGGTGCTCCAGCATGGCCACAGTCAAATGACTGAAACAAGTAAAAAAAAGTATTATTATTAGCGCTTTCGTTCGTTTCTCGAACTTGTCAAATAACATTTTGTGAATGTACAACCAGCTTGTTCATTTATATAAAACAGATGTTTTTTTTTTGGAGGTGGGGTAGATGTCAGAGATATACATATGTGGGAAATTGTCTGTGGGTGTGTTGTGGAGTTGTTAGCTAACTCCTACATCGTTTTATTGATTTTGATGAAACGTGAGTAGAACTCATGTCTGGAACCCTCAGAGCATACTCAGATTGTTGAAAAAAATCGATAATCCCTGGAAGTGATCCTTATATATATATATATATAATATAATTTATTTTAAAAACCAATGGAAATAACTCATTCACCCCTGAAAGGATCCTTATATATAGTCAAGGGAAGTAACCCATTTATTTTCCTAAATTATTTGATAAAAATGAAATTGAGTATGCTTATTTCTTAGTATTTGAACTGTTAGAGTTATTTTCGCATTTTATCCAGTACAACCCTTAAACAAGTAAATAGGTATTTTCCTAAACAATAGATCCACTAATTTGGGTTAGTGACTTATTCACGAATATACCAACACTAGCGCCCTGGAGGGTAATATTCTCTGGGAATGCACCAAAGCCCTTTTCAGAGTTATTTACTTTGAATTGTTATTATCTCATATCTGATTAGCCTGTTATTACGTAACATGCTTCACGATTTTAGTATACATACCTTACTTGTATTTCCTCCTATATTCTATCTACTCTGTTGGGGGCTACATTAGTTGAATTTTTACTATTGGGTAACTAATTTCAAGTTATTATATAACTGACTTCACAATTTGGGTATTCATAACTTATTGGGAATTCCTAAAAACAAGATCCTGTGTAAGACAGTTCAGTATTCTCTGTAAATGCACAAAGACCATTTTAAGAGCTACATACTTAGTGTTGTTGTTACTGGATTAGCAAAACAATTATGAGAACGGAACCAAGGGATAAGCCCCGCCTTCCTGGGAATTACCAGGTACGTCATCTAGTTATGAATATGCAAAAGAAAAAAATTTTAAATTGGGGGAGGGGCGAAATTTGAGAACCTTATTAAACTTTATAACATTAATTATTAAATATTAACATCTGTTTCTCATAAAATGGTGTATATTTAATGCCAAATTAGATTGGAGCCTGGTGTTGCCATCCGGTTTCACCAGTCCTCAGTCAAATCGTCCAACCCATGCTAGCATGGAAAGCGGACGTTAAACGATGATGATGATGATTATTTAAGCTAAACACAAGTAAAACGCAAATTCTTTTCACTTTAATGTTTCTGTCTATTTAATTTCGATTTGCATATGTTTGTCAATTCGCTACAATCTCTATAAAGTAAACAAAATCAAAAATTTTAAATGGGGAGGTGAGGCTGAAATAAAAGTTTTTGCATATTCGTAATCTCTGACATCTAAAACAGGAATCCGACAAAATTTTTTCAAAAAAATGCATTTTTCAAGGAGAGATGCAAGACTGCATTAGTCCCTCCTCCCCCCATTGTTTTTGTTTTTTGGGGTGAGGTTCCACTGACAATGGAGATGGATAGATAGAAATATAGGTAGGTAGATAGGCTGATAGATAGAGAGAGGGAGAGGGATCCTCCTTCCTATTCACCATTCATTTATTTAGTCATTTACCATTGTATTGGAATGGGTTTAAGGATGGTGACCTCTTTAAAAAAATAAAAACACAGGTGTGGTATGGTCATCTTTGAGTTAGATAAGGAAAAATTTGCCAATGTTCTGCGCCATGAAGACCAAAGACTTAAGGTATTTTGTGTTGCAAGACAGTGTGTGAGAGAGAATCGTGATGTCGTAGGAGAGAAATGTGTTCGCATGGATGATGGTACACTTGTACTAAACAAGGCTGCAAAGAAAGAGGTTTGGAAATGTCACTATGAAAGGCTGCTTAATAAAGAGAATGAATGGGAAGAAGAGAGTACAGCGAAGAATTCAGGGTAGAGGTAGGGGTCCACCAAGGTTCAGTCCTCAGCCCCCTCCTATTTATCATAGTCCTCCAGGCAATAACACAGGAATTCAAGATGGGGTGCCCCTGGGAGCTTCTCTATGCTGATGACCTTGCTCTAATTGCTGAGTCACTATCAGGACTAGAGGAGAGGTTTCAGATGTGGAAGCAAGGATTAGAATCGAAGGGCCTTAGAGTCAACTTAGCTAAAACCAAATTCCTAATAAGTAGTAAGGTAGACAAAATACAAACTCCTTCAGGTAGATGGCCCTGCTCGATCTGTAGGAAAAGCGTAGGTAGAAACTCCATAAGATGTACCCAGTGTAAGCTATGGACACATAAGAGGTACAGCAATATCAAAGGAAGGCTAACTAGCAAGATAGTTTTTGTATGTGGCAGATGCTCAAGAGCAATAAACTCTGAAAATGTGCAGAAAACAACCTTTGCCACATTCCAGGTTGAAAAACTAGAAGTAGTTGATAGCTTCCGCTATCTTGGTGACCAAGTTAGTAGTGGAGGAGGATGCGCTGAAAGTGTAGCTGCTAGAATAAGAATAGCCTGTGCAAAGTTCAGAGAGCTCTTACCTCTGCTGGTGACAAAGGGCCTCTCGCTCAGAGTAAAAGGCAGACTATGACGCATGTGTATGAAGCACCATGCTACATGGCAGTGAAATTTGGGCCGTGACTGCTGAGGACATGCGTAAACTCACAAGGAATGAAGCCAGTATGCTCCAATGGATGTGTAATGTCAGTGTGCATACTCGACAATGTAAGTACCTCGAGAGAAAAGTTAGACCTAAGAAGCATCAGTTGTCGTGTGCAAGAGAGACGATTGCACTGGTATGGACATGTGGCAAGAATGGATGAGGATAGCTGTGTGAAAAAGTGCTACACCCTAGCTGTTGAGGGAACCTGTGGAAGAGGTAGACCCAGGAAGACCAGGGATGAGGTGGTGAAGCACGACCTTCGAACTTTAGGCCTCACGGAGACAATGACATCTGACCAGGATCTTTGGAAATATGCAGTACGTGAGAAGACCTGGCAAGCCAAGTGAGAGCATAATCTGTGGCCTCTGCCAGAAGTGTAGCCAACTCACTTATTCGTATCTTTACTTCATTGGACACTAAACTCTGCTTGCAAAGACCTGTTGGGGCAAGTGAAATCGAAATTATAATTGAGCCATATTCGATGACTGGCACCTGCGCCAGTGGAGCACTAACAGCACTGTCCGAGCATGTTCATTGCCAGAGCAGCTGTCTGCTTCCGTGCTAGTGGCCCGTAAATAGCACCACTTGAGCGTAATCGTTACCAGCGTCGCCTTCTAGCACTTTTGCTGGTCGCACGTTAGAAAATCATTCGAGCGAGGTCGTTGCCAGTGCCGCTGGACTGGCTCATGTGCAGGTGGCACATAAAAAACACCATTTTGAGCGTGGCCGTTGCCAGTACCATGTGACTGGCCCTCCAAGCTGTCACACTAACATTGTCAGCAACACCATTAACGTCTGTCTTTCATGCTGGCTTACATTAGCAGGTTCAACAAAATCTGACTGGTTGAAGGACTGTGTTGAGCAACAATATCTACTTTAGCATAGGTTGCATAATTGGATCCCCTTCCTAACGCCGATACAATAAAACCAAGATATTAGAGTGTTTGGCATGATCTTCAACCATCTGGAAGCTTCCTTGAGCAGGACTAACTAAGACTAGATAGCAACAATATAAGTAGATACAATACAGATACAAAAGTATATGCTCATCTTAACTGTTTACTTTTTTAGTATGTGTGGACATGGCAAACTCAGATCCACTGAATTAATTGTTCTGTACTAATATGAAAGTTTTTACATAGTTGATCAAGTCTATAAAATTAGTAGCCAAATTTATCTTGAATCACACACTCCATTATCTCAAAAAGGAAGAATAGATTGGATAATGTAATCTTAGATGCATTATTCCTAGAAAAAAATAAAATAGTGATGATCAGGGCTAAAATGTACATTGAGGTCCTGGAAATAATTAAGCCCTGGATAGACAGTGTATACAATGGAAGGCCATATATGTTTCAGTAAGACTGCACTATCACACATGGCTCTAGCAACACGGGAATGGATGGCTGAAAATTTTCATAATCACATAACCCCTAACATTTGGCCTCCTAATTCCCCAGATCTCAATCCATTGGACTACTACATGTGGAGTGTTATTGAGAGAGAGATCAATGAACATGCCCATAACACTAAAGATTCTTTGAAAGCTGCCATAGTTAGAGTAATGTCCAAAATGAACCAGGACCACTTGATTTGAGCATGTAGAGGATTTAGATCTCATATAGAAGCAGTTGTTGAAGCTGAAGGTGTCTTTATTGAATAACATTATAGAAAAGAAGGTTTATTTTTATCCTCATAGCATTTTTTTGATAAAGTTATTATCTGTTATTATCTGTTTCTTTTTTTATAAACATAAGTCTGTCCTCAAATATCTTATGCACCCTGTATATCAAGACAATTTTATTTCTTTAGCTGTTGTTTAGCCCCAGGTCAGCCTTGGTCAAGCAAACATATGATCAAGATGTTCCCATTGTGCTCACTCCAGCCCCTCTTTTATTGAAATGTGTAGGGAGGGCTACATTATCTTTATCCCTCCTTTTAGATGATATGGTATGATTAAAAGTTCAGCTGCTATTTGTAATAGTTAAGTGACCACAAATTCTTGTCACTTAGCTGTGGAATATGCTAAATCTTTGAGAGAAAGTTCATCATTGTTGTTTAATGTCTGCTTTCTATACTGGCATGGGTTGGACGGTTTGACTGAAGACTGGCAAGCCAGAAGGCTGTACCGGGCTCCAATCTGATCTGGCAAAGTTTCTACAGCTGGATGCCCTTCCTAACGCCAACCACTCCAAGTCAGTCAGGTTGCACTGGTATCAGCCACACTTGAATGGTGCTTTTTGCGTGCCACCATTTGAGTGTGGTTGTTTGAGAGAAAGTTACTTCTAATAAATTAGTGTCTTTTCTAGGGAGAAAATTAATTTCTTATCCACTTAATGGCTATGAGAACTGTATCTACTGATCCTATGATTTCTTGTGTTCTAGCACTGGTGTTGGTGTTACATGAAAAAGCACACATTACACTCTGTAAAGTGGTTAACATTAGGAAGGGCATCCAGCTATAGAAACCATGTGAAAACAGACAATTGGAGCAACTCTCTGGCATGCCAGCTGCTGTCAAACTGCCCAATCCATGCCAGTATGGAAAACGGACATTAAATGATGATATTCAGCTTCACATTGCACTTGAATTGTATTATTGCTTGTTTCTTCTCTTTCATTATCTTATCTCTCACTTAGGATTTCATGCTTTGTTACATGGTATCCTGACTAATACATGTATAACAGCATGTTCGTATTTATATATATGTATTTATTAGTTGTGTGTGATGTGAAGTGGGAAGAACATTAATAACTCATAGTGTGGTTGTTGATAGAAAAATGGTAGACCTAGAGGTCAAAGTGAACTAGGAGAACAAGAGATGTTTATTGTTACCTTTAATTGACTTCCTTCTATGTAAAAACAAAAAAAAATGTAAAACAACTAACCCTGTAATAAAATGAAACAAAAAAAATCAACTTCATGTAGCAGAAAATCCCCACCCTCAAATTCAATAAACTAATCCCTCCAGTATAAGAACTACAAACACTAAATTAATAGTA
>NC_068987.1:43239605-43242367 GCF_001194135.2 Octopus bimaculoides
TTTTCAGAACACTCCAAAAATATAATAGTGCAAACAGATGTTTTGGATAAAAAATTCAAACTTACCGCCAGGCTGTTCCAAGAATTATGGCTAATTATAGCAGTTCCTGAGAACTGCTTTAGTTCCGATCAAAAAGTAGAACCAGCTTAGCAACAATTCTACACTAACAAAGAGATAGAAAGGTGGGGTCATGCTATTATCACAACGCATGACTTCCTATGATAAATTTGTGGAATCACTGACATAGAGAGGAAGGGGGTACAAAATATATATGCTATCGGTCTTAGCATATCTTTTGACAGGTCACTAAGAGAGAGAGGAAGGAAGGACAAACTAACATAGATAGGGAGTTAGGGAGTGTCTATATGCGGGATCCTTAAATGTATGCCTTGTCAAAGCAAAAGTACTAGTCACTGAGAGAGAGGAAGGGGAGACAGAATATTTCGAAAACAACTGAACGAATTTTTCTTTGCAAGAAAGTAACTATTTTATCTAATTTTCCGATGATATGGATAAGGTCATGCGGTGCATAGCTTGCATGTCTGAGTGCACGCCTCTGAACAGCTTGACAGGAGCTGGCAAGGCCAGGGCCCATACCAGGTCCCATAGTCTGTTTTAGCTTGGTTTCTACAGCTGGATGCCACCCTTCCTAATGCCAACCACTTTACAGAGTGTACTGGCTGCTTTTTATGTGGTGCCATCACTTTGGTTTTAGGATATCAATTTTGTTGTGGTTAGTAATTTTCTTGAGTACAGCAATGTGCCACTATAAAAATATCTTGTTTTTGCTATGTATATCAGTGAAGGTGGAGTCATGATGTTAGGTGACTCCTCACTGAAAATCTTTAGAAGAAATGGTTTGTCTACAGTTTGGTGATTAGTTGGATGTTATGGCATATCTCACAGAAGGATCACATAGATGGTTTCCATTTCAACCAGTTATAGTTTACACTTGATATAATATTTGTGGTGAGGGTAAACTCAAAGTGGTTAGTGATATGGAATTGTGATTAAGGTCCAGTTATGAGCATGCAAAAGGAGATAAAGGGACAAGTGCAGCATATAGAATGGGAGCTTTAAAAAGTGCTGGGATGTTTATTACAAGGAGAAGGAAGCTTCTATAATGGGGTCACAAAGTTTTTGTCTCTTTTGAAAGACATGAGAGGAGGATTGGCAAAGGTAAGAGTGGTTAGGGGCTCAGAGAAAAGGTACTGAAAGTTGGAGAAAATAGTTTAACCCATTTTGGCACCGTGTTTCTATTGAAATACTATGCTTCTGTTTCAATTATTTTTTTAAATAACAAAGAATTTAATTAATTATTAAACTGGTGTTTGGAGCATGAATTAGCATGAAATTTTGATGGTAGATTTTAACTATAATCTGTTTGTATCATAGAATTAAGGCAGCTTCAGATGGGTTTGTTTCAAAAGGGTTATTGAAGTGGCTGGGCAGATGAGTGAAAGGTGGTAGAAAATAGGTGTGTGTGTTTGAGTTTGGAGTGATGATTTCTGACACTGGCCTAGTATTGATGAAGTGAACTGTGATTAAGTACAAGTAACTGAATATGAGGAAGAACTGGAACTCGGAGTTGGAAAGAAAATTCAAATTTTTATTGTTGGAGTTGAAGTGTGTGTAGGGTGAGAGGACAAAAAGTTGAGGTAGGAGTCAGTAGAAATGTAAAGGTTATCAATGTTGATGTTCAGAAAGGTAATTCAAATGTTGAAGATGATAAATTCAAAAGCAGGTGGAAAGTGTTGAAAGAAATGAAAGGTACATAAAAGGCTGTGGTTCTGTCGACATTATCAGTGTTCATGTTATAGTTAATAATTGTGAATAACCACTGAAGTTAATTCTGAAATAGTCTACTTCCATTTACCCTACATTGGCAATGTCAAGTGTTCCAATCTTACATGTGATTCTATTCAATGAGTATCCTTCTCTAAAATGCTTTTTAAGCCTTTAACTGTGAAATTAAAATTTCCATGTTTATTCCAGTAACCATGTTAGATATCTACCAAAAAATAGAATTGGTATTGTCAGAAAGTCGTGTTGTCCCAATAAACTTGACATGTCTCAACAAAAAAATAGTTTTAAACATGACATTATTCAGCAAAAGATAGATTGGTATATCGGTATATAAAACTGCTTTCCATAGTTAAGGGTAATGAAATTTTAAGTGAATATATCTGGTTCTGTTTCAATGCTAGCTTAGGTTCTAAGCTAATCTTTTTAAGCTGATTAAACACTGAGATTATGGAGTTAATAGGTTAAACTAATGACTATGTAGTTATAACCCCAAATTGGGTTACAGATCTACTTTGATTAAGAAGGTGGAAGAGTTTAACAGTATGGTCTATCTTTGTTAATTACCTTCTAATCTTAATATATAAATCTGAAATTGTGTGTTTGTGTGAAACCTTTTTGAAAGTTTATAGAAATCCACATTTTCCACTTTTTCGTAAAAATGTTTACATCAATGGAATTTTCTCGATCTGAACTTTCCAGTGCAGTAATTAGATTTTTAAAATTCCGTTTACTTTGTGTGATTTAAGGGAGATTTGGCTGTCGTTTCTAGCAACATTTATATTCCTTCCCTTCTCCCTGTACCGGCGTTGTTATAGGGAGTAAGAGTAGGAGAGGGAGAGAGAGAGAAAGTGATACATACAAAGTCATAGATTAACTTGGTTACATTTTACACTCTTACTTCTTCTTCCTCTCTCTAATATAATACCTTTCCTCTACCTCTAACATATTTTTCATAA
>NC_068987.1:43243107-43246355 GCF_001194135.2 Octopus bimaculoides
CAGATATGTGAAAAGTACAGACCCTGCCATCTATTATAACTTTTGTTGTTCTGTTTAATATATACATAGATTATGCCTCCAAAGAAGAGAGTTTGCTAGGGAAAGAAAGCAACCAGTTTAAAATGACAGCAACAGACTGCAGCAATTCACCACATTCCAGAAGCTACTTTGAACATAATGCAAAATGGTGCATCAACATCTTCTGCCTAATCTGATAGAATTCTGGCAAAACTGTGTAGCAACAGATCGCCAGCAATTGCTTCATCAGAAATTGCCATCCTACCTCCTACTAAAAGGGATTACTCTGCTATATATATAATCAGGGCAGCGCAAAAAGTTGTTTTGCACAAGCATTTCTGCAGCCATTTAGACAGATGAAATATACGTATGCGTAATAACGTTACGCCTTCAGACTTTCCCTATTAATTTCATCGTCTTTTGAATTATGAACATATTTACATCATACGGGTTTTTCCGTTGTAAGGCTTTCTTTTTTAGTTGATTTTCACCTAGCAAGACTTATCGTAGAAGGCGTAATAAGTCACACCCAGACAAGGTCGGGTTATACTGCTAGTTATTCTATAAAATCAAATATAGAACTTGAAAGTGACACTAATCTAACAAATGTTAGCAATGTCCAAGTCAACTATTTAAAATTTTACCTCATGATGATGATGATAGGTCGCATTGTGATGTAATTTTTTATGATTTCATTAAATAAAATTCTATTGAAATAGCTGTCATAAATTTTAAACTCCATATGTTTACTATTTTATTCCTACATCGAATAAAGGATCCAGTGGTGAGTTGGATCAATGATTACAAATTGGATTTGGTACTTGCATATATACAGTTTCCTGCTAGACTTAAAATCTACACTGTTTTAATTCACCATGAGTTCTGTGTGTTTGTACCTAGTCATTTTCTAATGTTTTACATGTTGATGTGCCTTGATTCTTGAAGAACTCTTATAACTAATTTACATATATCAATGTCATGTGTGTATGTATATATATTTTGTAGTTGTTGGTTATGGCTGGTGTTTCAGGAGTTTTTTCACTGCCATGCTGACGAAGACTGTATTGCTACCTCCATTAATAAAGAGGTTATGTGCTTTCAGCCAGCAGTCACCTATATTACTAAGGGCTAATAATTGACAGGAAATCAATGGTAACTTTCTCATTTCTTTATTGCCCACAAGAGGCTAAACATAGAGGGGACAAACAAGGACAGACAAAGGGATTAAGTCGATTACATCGACCCAGTGCATAACTGCTATTTAATTTATCGTCCCTGAAAGGATGAAAGGCAAAGTCGACCTCGGCGAACTCAGAATGTAATGGCAGACGAAATATGGCTAAGCATTTCACCCGGCGTGCTAACATTTCTGCCAGCTGACCGCCTTAACTAATGGTAACTTTCTGACTGGCCATAATCAATGACTACAAAAAATGCTTTTTAGAGTGTGGGATTTTTTTTTCGAACTTATGAACAACTGACCAGTGCCATTCATTTCCAAACTCCTATAAAAAAAAAATGTGCAACCTTGGAAAGATATTATCTTGTATGGAAACAGGTGTGTGTTGGTGGCACAAAGAGCATCTGGCTATAGAAAATCTCATCATCATCATTTCACATCCACTCTCCATGCTGGTTTGGGTTAGACAGTTTGACTGATGGTGATAAGCCAAAGATCTGCACCAAGTTCCAGTCTGATTTGGCATGGTTTCTATGGCTGGATACCCTTCCTAAAGCCAACTAGTCTATGAGTGTAAGGGATGATTTTACATGCCACCAGCATGGGTGCCATTTACATGACACCAGCAATGATCATGACTATGATTCATTGGTGCCATTTACATGGCATTGGCAGCAACCATGACTACAATTCGTGGGTGACATTTACATGGCACTAGCAGCGACCATGACTATGATTCATGGATGCCATTTACATGGTACTGGCAATGGCCATGACTATGATTCACAGGTGCTACTTACATCACACTGGCAATGGCCAAAATTATGATTTCATTTGGCCTGACGAGTTTTCTATGCACAACATATCTTATCATCTCCATGGTGAGGCCCAACATTTGAAGAAATCTGCCTTAACAAATTCCTTCTAACCCATACAAGCACAGAAAAAGGAAGTTAAAATGGTGAGGGTGACATAATTGTCTTAAAGAAGTAAATATCAAAATTTTGCTATACATTTCTTGACCCTGTTAAACATCAAATGACCATATTCAACCTCTGAATTAGATATGTCTTTTTGAACATAAAAGAGCACAATATTTATCTAATTACCTTCTCACCTCAAGCCTTGACCATTATACTATTGTTGCTTTAACATTATCACTACCAATAGTTACAAAATATATTTTAACAATACTTTATATTCCACAGGGACGTCTTTTGACCAGTCAAGCTGCAGCAGTACATGATGTGGACACATCTAGCTCTCTACAACCAGTTACCAAGGTAGGTTGGCTTAGCTACGTAGTTGATATTAAGGAATTACGCATATAAGCGTGAAGGTAAATATCGTTTTCTTTTAAATGTATATTTGAAATTAATAAAATTTGGTTTTTATGTGGTTTGATATGGAGAATGAGTTTGTTTCCATAGCATTTTGAGGTACTTCACTGTCTATTGATATTTCATCAACTACTGTACCATATATTGTGGTAACTCTCTCATTGTACTGTGAATCTGCTACCTCATTAACAATACATTACTAATACTCAAATTTATAAACAAGAGACTATCTGCTTTTGATGCTTAAAATTTTACATTACAATCTCTTATATCCTTTGCCTGATAAATCCATAACTTCAAACTTATGTAAATAAAAAAAATAGTTATTAATAAGTTTTTTGTAAATATACTTATTTGTTACTGTGAAATGGTTTCTGTGTTGAAGCTCACTTAAAATATTCCAGTGTGGTGAAAGGCAACAAATTGGACTGTTATATAAATATCATGGCCAATTTTATCATTGTTACATTGTTATAAGTTATACAAGATTTGTTACTGTAGTTTCACTTGCATAACATTGAATAAAATTGCATCCAAAGATTTGGTTTCCTTTTTAGAACCAGGAATTACTTTCTGTTGTTGAACTTCTATAAGGACAGAGATTTTGCTGCACACACTACCAATCTACATCACATCCAAAAACAAAACCTAAAATGATGATGATACATGTGTGTGTGCATACCTATAATATATATATATATATATATATA
>NC_068987.1:43249067-43258352 GCF_001194135.2 Octopus bimaculoides
GTGCAGGTGACACGTAAAAGCACCCACTACACTCTCTGAGTGGTTGGCGTTAGGAAGGGCATCCAGCTGTAGAAACTCTGCCAAATCAGACTGGAGCCTGGTGTTGCCATCCGGTTTCACCAGTCCTCAGTCAAATCGTCCAACCCATGCTAGCATGGAAAGCGGACGTTAAACGATGATGATGATGATGATGATGATATATATATATATATATACCCCACATTTTATTGTTTTATTTTATTTGTGATTGCTAAATGTTTGCTGTCTTTCGCAACCAAAATTTACTTCATGTCAAGCTTAGCTATATTTTCATGTATAGAATTCATTTTAATTTATATATGGTATGGTGTTATAGTTAATTCCTGTCACTTATTTATTGCCAACCCTATCAGAAAAAGGACAAAATTCTGTAAGTTGTGTTTACTGCTAGTGAAAGAATACAGAAGTATGTAAGATCCATTACATTAGGACTGATGCATATTCTATGTAGTATTGAAACCTTGATTCTCCACTTAGAGAAAAATGAAATTTTTTTCATCTCCAGAATTTACTGATTTAAAGTTAACAAAGTCTGTTGTTACTGCTTAAATTTTCAGGTTTCCAAGTTAGGAAATGGTATAACTGTGGCATCTTTGGAAACTTACTCTCCTATATCACATGTGTCTATTGTGGTTAAAGCTGGCTCCAGGTATGAATCAGGAGATAACTTAGGAATTAGTCACCTCTTGAGAAATATGGCTGGAATGGTAAGTAACTTCCAAAAGACTTTTTATCCTATTTTCTACACTGTAGTCTATGGCGTTGTACTAGTTATACTGTGGTGTGTTGTGTTGTGACTTTTACAATGTATGGTGCTGTGATATATATGCACTGTAGTGTGTGGTGCCATGATATCTGCACTGGTATAGACATTGTGATGTCTATACTGTAGTGTTTGGTGTTCTTTTGGGTGGATAGATGCGGGATTATTCCAATATTAACTGCTGATTGAATCTCATTAAACATGCTCCACTGCTTAGTTTCTTATTGATGTTTTCTCTCTGAGAGTTGTCCTTGCATTCTTGTTGTAACCTCTTGCAGCTAGCTACATAGTGAAGCAGTTGAGAAACATTGCTGTTAGCTTGTTCCAAGCATATTCTTCACCATTTTCTTCTTTCTTCTCTTTGACAGGGAACAAAGGAGACCACAGCATTTGGCTTGACTAGAACCGTGCAGCAATCTGGTGCCAATTACACGTAAGTTTGATCTTTGTCTTCACTCTTCTCTCCTAACACATCTCTCATCCATAAAATTGTTATATATATATATATTCAAACAGATAGAACCCTCTGCAATTTACTCCCTGCCCACAGTTTTTCCTGCAGACATCACTCTACAGATGTTCAAGCTTAAGATCAGCCTCCTGTAAAACTGTCATTCCCACTTTCCCTCTTTCTCTGACTGTCTTATTAAAACTACACAAGAGATATACAAATGAAAAATATATATATAGGACTATGTTGCTGTATCAAATTCTAAATGTTGGCTATTATCTTGTAAGCAGTAAAACAGTATTGAAATAACTGAAGAGGTTTATGTTGCTAGATTTTCTAAACCGTGCCAGTTTGGACACTGAAGATATTAGGGTAATTACAAAAGTTTTGAATTGATAAAAAAATTAATTCAGTATATGAAGAATATGCTCTGCTAGCTGGAATAGTGTACCATGGACTACATTATCTAATGTATCATTTCTTGAGACACTAGAGAATGATTTGAAAGTGAGATTTCACTCTTTCTAGCAAGTTGAGCAACCACACAGAGATCCTCTTGTCAGTTTGTTCAGTCTAGTCACATGACCCATTTTTTAAACTTTTACAATAGGTCTAAATATTTTGAATGATGAAGTTATGATGGTTGTGTTAATGTTGAAAATTTGCTGTGATGAAAGGGAAGATAATAAGTGTGTACATAACACGCACATACGCACACACACACTCTGACTCCACAATTTATGTGGTTATAGTGGAGTGTGTTGTATGTCTTGTCATGACAGAGTGCTATTGATATGAAAGATGACTGTGTTAATGATAAAATAATAATGATGGTGATTGGGTTGAGGTTTATAGTAACAGCAATGGTGAAGTTACTGCTACTTGTGAAGTGGTTGAAAAGTGGGTGATGTAGATGGGAACGAGAACCTAACTAAAAGGCAAGTGATGGAAAGGGATTGGGATTTGATGATCAACAAAAGAAGGGGACAATAATTAAGGTGGTGGGAGTGACAGCAGTGGTTTAGATCTTGTTCTATCGGTAATTTGTCTTGTTTCTTGCGTATTTCAGCTGTTCAACCTCACGAGAATTTATCACTTATCAAATTGATTGTCTTCGTGATGAACTGTAAGTATAACTTTAACCCTACTGTTCACTTCATCTCCTTGATAATCCTTTTTCAACAAAGAAATATATTTAAGTCCCTTGGCGAATGGGAGGTTCTTTTTTGGTCCTTGAAGACATAGAAGATATTTGAAGTCACTGAGGTTCTTGTCAACTAATATTTTTAGTTGCCTCATCGATTTTAGCTACTCATAGACCAGTGTGGTTACTTTCCTGTTGACCAATGCCAAAAGACGTTTATATGTTATCATTGAAATGTTATATAACACACACACACACTCCATTATATACATTGTGATAGTGGAGTGTATTGCCTATATTGGTTATGACAGTGTACTCTACATGTTTTTATTGTAGGGCAGTGAATGGGTATAGTTTTATCTCATAAGTTTGTAGATATTTTAAGGGTTGATGAGGCTCAATGGATAGAGAACTAGATGAAGCTTAATATTTAACTGTTCCACTTTCAAATCTTACCAGTATTGACTTTGCCTTTTATCACTCTGGGTTTGATAAATGAAGTAATTGTAGTATAATAAGATCAATTAGATGTATGCTTTTACTAAAAAAAAAAAATACCTTTCTGTCTCTCGTGAAGAACATATTTCTACTTAATTGTTAGGATTCAGTGGGCAATTTTGTTAAACATGAGAAGGTTTACTGTTACTAATAAATCTTATTAAACTCCAACTTCTGTGGTTCTTTTCACTTGTTCTTGTTTATGGAAATCACTTACGTTACCTTAGGTTCCTAATAATTTTTTCACTTTTTATTTTAGTGATAATGTGATAGGAATGGTGAAAAATGCAGTGACCATGCCAGCTTTCAAACCATGGGAGATAAAAGAGACAGCTGCCAGTATGACACTTGACAAGGCTATCCTGAAGACACAACTTCCTCTTCGTAAGTACAATATGGTAATTAGTTTAATCACTTGCATTTTATATTACATATAAATCTTGGGCAATGATTTGGTATGAACGTGGGGCTGTTTATTAGTCTAATTAACAGTGTTGCCATATTGAGGGAAATGGTTGCATGCTGGACTAAATTTTTTCTGAAGTATTTAATCTCATCTTTATCAATAGAGGGTTTCAAATTTCAGTTGAAATAAAGGAATGTGAGTTGGAGAGAACCTTGTCAGTGCACTCAGCAATTGAACATTGTGACTGGAAACTTGATTCAAGAGATGAGAGACTGATAGAACCCATAAACAGGCAATTTTGGGAGGAGGTTCTCATTCCAGTTGTGGTCAAATTTTTTGATGATGTCCAGTGCAAAATCCTCAAGGACCAGTGGCCAATGAGGTATGACAGAAAAGAGTGTGTTGATGGTAGATCTAACTGTTAGGAGACAGAAAAATGTCTTTCCATAAATGAACAGGAGAAAGAACTAAAGTGAAACCCCAAAACATTACTGTTAGAAAGTAGAGAAGAGAAAATTGATAGATATTACCAAGAATAAGGGATATCAAATTTCCCAAAATGTATGGAAAGAGAAATTAAGAAAACATTATTTGCCACACTGAGTTCAAATCATTCAAAATTGTCTATTTTTCATTCCTCAGAAGTCAAAGTGAGAACTAGTAATATATTATATTGAGTTAATTCAATTAATTATATTTTATACTTACTAAAAGAAGTCCTTATTTTCATTTCTAATAAAACTAGCAGCAATTTTTTTTTAATTCAGTGTGTTCCACTTTCATCTCCATCTCTGTCCATTTACCTCTTGCCTTTCATATTCTTGCAAACTTCCCTACATACTCATCCTGTCCAATCCTTTGTACCACTTCTATATTCACCTTCCTGAAACTTGAGGCTGCACTCTGATACCTCCTCACCATCTTCTCTCTTTTCCATGCACCTCGTCTGCAACAAAAAAAACCGTTATCATTCTATTGTACTTTAACCTCATCATTATCTGGCATAAAGCTTAATACAACATCACCCTCAGTTGAGGAGTCTCATCTTGAAAGTTACTTGGTGACCTCACTTGTGCTAGTACCTCTTAAGAAGCACCTAGTACAGTGATTGGTATTAGGAAGGGCATCCAATTGTAGAAACCATGTTGAAGCAGACATTAGGGCTTGTGCAGTTCTCTAGTTCACTACCTTATGTCAAATCAGCCAACCCATACCAGCTTGGAACCCAAACATTAAATGGTGACGATGATAATCTTTGTTATTGAGTTATAAAAAGATTTGTATATGCTTTGTATGTATCAAGGACCTGTTTAAAAACCAGTGTTTAGTGGTTTCACGACATTAAGTGAATGTGAAATAAATCTTCTATTGGGTAGGAAGACACCATTTTATTGCAAGAAACCTTACTAGATATTCTGGTTCCTTCCTAATCTTAACATTTAGGGGATTTTTTGGTGAGGTCGGGACTTGGTCAGCAGGAAGCGGCTTTACTTATATCCTTTTGCAGCCTGTCCAAGATTGGTGAGGTTAATTCAGTTAATATTGTCCTTGAAGGTAAACTGAGGCAGTTTAGAATGTCCTTCTTAGAAACAATATAATACTTGCAACAAATTTCAACTTATAGCATATCAGCAAGTAATCCATGATTTTATTCACTCAGTTATCAACCCTCTAGAATTCAAAATTCTTCAGTTTTGTGGCTGTCATAATTGTAATTTAGTTTTACTTTGTAGTTATATGGAAATATAGATTCAAATATGGCAACAATGCAAATGACAAACTCTATTTGGATTGACTCTGTGACTCAGTTGATATTTTGCCGGAAGTCAGTCCTAATCTAGTGGACCTATGATCAAAAATGTTCCAGTTTTGACCATCCCATCTTTAATTTAGACTAAAGTAACCAGCATGCAAGATGGTAGGTTGTAAGTTGAAGGATATTTTACAACTATTTCTAAAATGTTATGCAACTGTAAAGGGCTAGTTTCAATCTCTAGTTAAACTAAACCAATTTACTATGTAGATGCTGCAGAAAATGCTTAGACATTGCAGCTTTCTTCTCTCTCTCCTTCTCCACATTTATATTACTCACTTAAAAGAAACAAGTGTGTTCTTTTATTGATATTAGCCATTGAATTGTGGCCTTGATATTTAAAACTATAATCAAGTCTGTGTTTGATTGCAGAGGTGTTTGAGTTACTTCACTACGCAGCTTTTAGGAATACTTTGGGTAACTCCATTTATGCATCTGACAGTATGATTGGCAAGTTTTCTTCTGAGCTTGTAAGTTTTTTTGTTTTCTTTCTTTCTCTCCAACACTTTAATGAATATATGTTTATAGCTGTTTTTTGTCTTCTTATTTAAAAGCGCTTATGATTTTTAACTTTTTTTGTGAGAAGATTTCAAACAACACTAGACTGTTTATATGTTTTAATATACTTCTTGTGAAATTGTGTTGATCTGTTGATAAAAAAAAATGCATCTAATAAAATTAATGAAAGTCATAAGTTTCCTGTTCTCATCGCACATAAACTCACCTTTTTACAAATTAGAGAAATTTGCAGGCGTGACCGTTATGTGAAGAAATTCACTTCACAACTTTAGGTTCACTCCCACTGTGCCACTTCTTGGCAAACCTATGTCTTATTAGGGAATAGGGAATTTGGTAGATAGAAAGCAGAAGCTCATCTTGTGTAGGTACATGCACATGTATGTGTTTACAATATACTTAGCTAATATTACAAACATAGTAGTATTTGTTGTCAGGAAATGTCGACAAATCATTTGTTTGCTTTGCTCTTTTGAATTCTGCTGAAGTGAAAAATCCCTTCCTTGAAAACAGGCAAAGGTTGGCAAGACGAATGTCATATGGCCACAAAAAACCTTGCCTCCATTTAAGCCATGCTAATGTGGAAAAAACAGATGTTAAATAAATGACTAAAGATTTTCTGTAAAATTGTGCTCAATTTTCTGTCTAGTAAAAATCTCATGTATGTAATAGATTTTGGGTCTTTTTAGAGTTTTATGTGAGATCACCAAAAGAGCTCATCAGTGATTGTACAGTTAAGTATTTGTAGCAACTTTGAGGTTTTTAAGTACATTTTGTCTTGAGAAGGTGAGACATACTTGTTTCTTTGATCTGTGCAGTGGTTGTGTGTTTGTGCAATTGTTTTCTTGGCATGTTAAGACATAATGTATCTAGAACTACATTAACTAAAGAAACCTTCCTTATTTAAGGTATTAGGTTGTAATTTGAAAATGGTTTAGTTGCTATTGTAGCAAATCCAGTGAAGGCATAGGGGCACATTTTTCAGCTCTCATATAAATGTTGTTGATGTGGTGATGGTATTAATGTCTTAACTCCAGCACTGCTTTAGCAAATCTTATAGAGGTAACCTGCCAAACAACTGAAAGTGACTCACAGCCTTCAGCTGTTTATCAACAACTATGTTGTACACTCTAACTTGTCTGATGGTAGTGACGATGCTGATGGTGTTACTGTTCTTGATAATGAGAAGTTTTGGTCAAACATTTGAGAGTAACTATTATGTATCCCAGATATGTCATTCTTCAGTTCCAATGAAGAACCATTTCTATGATCAGCCATCATTTTAGAGAGCGACTCATTCTTTGACTTCTTTTCATGTATTTACCAGTTGCATCAGTATGTAGCAGACCACTACACAGCAGACCGTATGGCAGTTGTTGGCATTGGAGTTGACCATGAACATCTTCAATACTTGGTTGGCCAGTTCCAGTGCAGCCCCTCGTCTGGCATTTCTGATGCAAAGGCAAAATATTGTGGCGGTAAGCAATGTTAATAATAATTTCAAAATTTTGACACAAGACAAGCACTTTTTAGTGGGTGGACAACAAGCAATAACATCGACTCCCGTGCATTACTGGTACTATTTTATCGACTCCAACAGGATAAAAACGAATGTTGACATCAGCATAATTGGAACTCGAGAAGTAATTCATAGTGGCCAGTGACATGCATTTGAACAACACAGACAAATACAGGACATGAAGTACCGTACAACATAAATTCTTTATTTATTAAAATTATCTCTTCTTGATGGTCTATCACAGTGTCTGCTAAATTTTTAGGATTTTCGTGAAACAACAATCCAAGAACATTCACAAAGTTTGAGCGTATATATAAATCTTAAAATACCGTAAATATAAATTAATTACATTGCACGATGAACAGCAGTTTTGCTACAATATATTACATTTCTGCACTTAAACTGGGATTGTCTGTAAGCAAATTGTTTAGTAGTCCTAGTAGTTTTTAATTTTTGATTTATTTATAATTTACATAAATTATTTTATGCTAAATTGTAATCGATTTTTAGATTTAAACATGGACAAATTTTTATTGAGACCTCAGAAAAACGAGAAAGAGAATCATAGCAAACAAGACGAACACCTGAATAAAAAGTCCGCCTCATCAAAACGAAAATATAATGAAAATTATGTCCAATATGGTTTTATCATCATCATCATCGTTTAACGTCCGCTTTCCATGCTAGCATGGGTTGGACGATTTGACTGAGGGCTGGTGGACCAGGAGGCGACACCAGGCTCCAGTCTGATTTGGCAGAGTTTCTACAGCTGGATGCCCTTCCTAACGCCAACCACTCCGAGAGTGTAGTGGGTGTTTTACGTGCCACCGGCACGAGGGCCAGTCAGGCAGAACTGGCAACGGCCACGCTCGAAATGGTGTGTTTTCAGAAAAAGACAACTCAGTTTCTTTTTGTATGATTTGTTTAACAACACTCTCAAATGAAGTGATGGTTCCCAGTAAACTTCAACGTCATCTAATAACAAATCATCTGCAACTCAAGAACAAACCAAAAGAAAACTTTAAGATGCTAAAAAATCATTTAAAAATTCAATCAAAAAGGTTGAAGAAATTTCACTCAATTCCTGCGAAAGCTCAAATCACTAGTTACAAAATTGCCCAGCTTTTAGCAAAGAAGAAAAGACCACATTCTGATGCCGAAAACATTATTTTACCAGCCTTGGAGATCGCTATTGGCTCAATGATTAGTGATGAAGCTGTCAAACAAATTAAGATTTCTCATAAAATTCAAGACATTTCAAGAGACATTGATGATCAGCTCTGTGAACATTTCACTGAAGCAAAAAATGAACACGAAAACTTATGGGCCTTACAAATCGACAAAAGTACAGACATCAGCAATAAAGCTCAACTAATTTCATTTCTACAAATCATCAGAGGTGGTAAAATCATAGGTCAGCTTTTCTTTTGTTGTGAATTGAAAGAAAGAACAACAGGAAAAAATGTCTTTAACCTGGTAAACCAAAATGTTGTATTGAGAGGGATCCAGTGGCCAACTTATATTAGCGTTTGCACTGATGGAGCTCCATCCAAGCAGGGTCAAAAAAATGGTTTCGTGGCTCATGTATTACAAAAAAATTCACACTGTCAGATGGCCCGAGGGCCTATCTCTCTCAGGAATGACACGATATGAACAAGGACAGGTGAAGTCCCTCCTGAACCTCGCCAACACTTTGTACATGGAACAAATAGTACTCCAACCAACCAGGGCAGATAACATACTGGATCTCTGCTTCACAAATAATACAGATCTCATACATAATGTGAAAGTGACACCGACGCTACTCTCGGATCACAACATGGTAGAGCTGACCATGTGCGGACCAAAGGAAACTATGGACATGCAGCCTACAAGAAACTCTCAGAATCTTTCCAATTTGAACTTCCTAAGGCAAACTGGAAACAAATTGAGAAAGAGATCCTCAAACAAAACTGGCCTAAATGTCTCTCCTCACTGGACATCGACATGAAACTTTAACAATTCATGTCTGTAATGCAAGCCATATGCTACAAATGTATCCCAGAGAGAAAGGCCACTGTACACAAGAACAAAATCCCCAAGGAGAGGAAAATTCTTATGAGACGGCGTACAAAAGTTTCAAATCGCCTAAACAAA
>NC_068987.1:43258643-43259649 GCF_001194135.2 Octopus bimaculoides
CAATTCAAAAGTGTTTTCACTCCACCCCTAGGGCACTTTCAAGTAGCATTCCAACTGACTTTTTTACCACTGCAGATATAAAAACAGAGGCAATGATGATCAATTACATCAATATAAAGGAAGACGATGTAATAAGGGCTATAGATGAAATGAACCCAAACTCAGCTACTGGCCCTGATGGATTCCCAGCAATCCTTCTAAAAGTATGTAAACGAGTCCTAGCAAGACCACTGCAGTCCCTCTTTCAGAGCTTCCTTGCATCTGGCAAACTCCCAAGAAAACTGAAGGAGGATGAAATATGCCCTATTCATAAAGGAGGTAGCAGAGCGGAGGCCAAGAACTCGCTGACCTCGCACATCAGCAAGGTCATGGAACGAATAGTCAGAAGAAAACTAATCGCGTTCCTTGAAGAAAATGACTTGCTGCCTGACACTCAACATGGTTTCCGACCAGGAAGAAGCTGCCTGACTCAGCTCTTACAACACTATGACTGGGTGCTGAAACAGCTACTTAACCACACAAATGTGGAAGTGATATATCTCAACTCTGCAAAGGCCTTTGATAAAGTCGGTCATGGAATGATATGTCACAAACTGCATGATCTCAGCATAGTTGGACAATTAGGAAACTGGCTTCATGACTTTCTGAAGGATAGAAGTCAGGTGGTAGTAGCCAATGGGGCCACCTCTAATGACATGCAAATAGTGAGCGGTGTTCCGCAAGGCACTGTTTTGGGACCACTACTGTTCAAAATGGCCCTCTCAGATATGCCTTCAGCCACACAGAGAGCCACGATCACAAGTTATGCAGATGATACAAAAGTTTCACAGGTAATACAGAACCCTGAAGACACTATGCACCTGCAATGTGAGCTGGATGAAATATACAAGTGGGCTGAAAAGAATAACATGCAGTTTAATGCTGAAAAGTTTCAAGCCTTGTGCTATCAGCATGCAAAACTAAATGCAGTACCCATTAAATACACTGGACCTGGGGGGACTGCAAT
>NC_068987.1:43260155-43267123 GCF_001194135.2 Octopus bimaculoides
ACTGCAATACCCTGTGCTTCAGAGGTCCACAGCTCTTCAATATCCTCCCGAAGGACCTGAGAGACCTGCATGGGGTGGATGTAGGTGTCTTCAAGATGAGGCTGGACCTCTTCCTGTCAGGTGTCCCAGATGAACCAACTTCGCGGCAGGAGGTGCAGATGAGGGCAGCTGCATCAAACTCTCTCATGCACCAAATATCAATTCCTGAAGTAAAACTGTGTAGCAACACTAAATGGCGGTGCCCCAGCATGGCCACAGCTCATGAGCTGAAACTAGATAAAATGAAAATGAAAAAAAAATGAAGTTAAAACTGTACATTGCATGATTCACCGCAAAGTTTTGGTGTCAAAATCTCTACTTGTGATAGTCTCCTGAAGATGATGAGCAACGTTGTTAAAGTGGTGAATTACATAAAATCGCATTCCCTACAGTGCAGATTTTTTGCATCCCTATGCGAAACTATGGATTCTGATTTTAAGAGTTTACTGCTTCATACAGAAGTGCGACGGTTCCCAAAAGGAAAAGTGCTCTCTCGATTTATCTCTTTGTGAGCTGAAATATGTTTCTTTGATGCTGAAAATTGTGGATTTGAATTTGTAAACGATGATAATTGGTGGCTGGAAGTAGCATTTCTCAATGATCTTTTTGAGAAGTTTCAAATTTGAGTCTGCAAGGAGTGAACGAAAATATTATTACAATTACAAGTGAATTAAAGTCTTTCACTGACAAGTTAGAACTGTGGATAAGGAAAGTTAAAAACTTGCAGCTTGATTGCTTCTCAGGCCTATTTAAAATTTTGTCAGATGTGCAGAAGATGGTAGAAAACCTCTCTGTATCATTTTCTAAGTATTTTCCACCACTTGATTATCAAATGTACGAGTGGGTTATCAATCCTTTCGCAACATACGATAGTACACACCTGCCATTAACATTAACAGAAGAAAATTTAATTGTCTTGAAAAACGATTCTGTGCACAAAGCCTCATTTTCTGTGCTAAAATTGTCAGAATTTTGCTTTGGAGCAAATATCCTCGATTAGCTACTACAGCCACGAAATCTCTGTTACCCTTTGGATCAATGTATCTTTGCGAATTAGGTATCTCTGCACTTATGGAAATGAAGTCAAAAAAAGGGAACGATTACAGATGGTAGATGAGAGTTATGTATTTATCTAATTTCTAAGCTGCGTTATGACAAAATTCTTTCTCAAAATCAATTGCATCCTTCTCACTAAAAACATTAATTCTCACCCAGTGTGTCATAAGGTAAAAATGTTTGGCAGACACTATTCTCTCATAATTACAGAAGTAAATTAAGACCAGCTCTGCTTGAGGAGAGGAGATAATCCCAAGATTCAAGAATTTTCCTAAGTTGACATGCCATTAAGGAAAAGACATGCTTATTGTCTGGAGATATGAGGATACCTCTAACAGCCAAGGGACTTAGATTTATACAGAAAAAGAATAGAACACATTTATGGCCATGATAATTTGCATAAACAAAAAAATAGCTGAGAGGTTATACGGTGGCCAGTGGCATGTATTTGAGCAACATAGACAAATACAGGTACATTAAATAGCATACAACATAAAATCTTGATTTAGCTGTGTCCATGACTGGTATCAGTGATAAATTATATTCCATTCTAAGGGAAGAATCTATCTTGTTTAACATAAGTAATCCCAAACAAAATGTCTGCTCTTAAAAGTAATTTATGAGATTTAGAAGCATTTAAGAAATCTTGCTGTACAAAGAACACAAATTACAACTGTTTCTGCCACTTCTTTGGACAGTCTTTCATTTTTAATAATGATAATATGCATCAACACATGGCTGTGAAAACAGTGTTTCTTGGTACAATTAATCAAAAGATCTTTTTATTTCCTGAAAATAGGTGAAATTCGAGTGGAGGCTAAGAATGATATGGTAACTGCTGCTGTAGCTACTGAAGGACCTTGGTAAGTTTACTAAACAGTATTCTCATGTTTGGATTAGTTGCCATTGATCCCTATTAGCAAGATTACTAATACTGTTATCACTAAAACTGCACTAAATTCTTCTTGATTGAATTACATCACGCAGTAGGAGTGGCATCAGTTCTAACATACCTACCTAAATTAATTCCACATGCACATATCCAACCTTTACTAGCATTGAAAAAAATAATTTTGAAACAAAACACACACACACCACAAATATTTATTACTAATCTAGGTGGCACCACCAGTGCATTCGTGTAATTTATATATGGTGTTTTAAAAAATTATTTAGTTGAAAGATGTGCAACCAGTGTCCATGGGCTTTGTAGTTCTTTCCAGACTGTTAACAAGTGTCTATGATGTTAGCTGTTAACCACTGTCAATCATTGTCTTGGCAGGGAAGGAATTAAAGGTGGAGTTGGGTAAGTTCTAATGAAGAATGATTGGTAAAACCTTTTAGTGGAAAATGTTGGGTTAGACAGAGTAGTTGTAGTGTAAAAGTGACTGGGTGTTTGCTATATGGAAGTGATAAAAGTGTGTTATGAGGGTGGGTGATGGCTAGGTTTGGATGTGAGTAGTTGTTTGGACAGTCAGTGTGTTAAAGAGGTCTTTGGCTGAGTGAGAGAAGATTAATGGGTGTAGTCAGTTCAGATGGCCGGATTATTTACCCTATGCATCAAGAATGTTGAAGGGGTGGGAGCCAAGAGTAATTGTGTGCATTGAAATAACTGAAGTTGGTGGCTTGAAAAGGGTGATACAAGATAGATGATGTTAACACTGAATGAAAGGTAGTTGAACAACTGTTAAAGAAGGAGAGAGAGTGTTAGAGACAGTAAATGAATACAGAGAAATGAAGGTGAGAGACTTTGAGTCATAGTAATTGCAAGTGGCTGTAGAAATCTTTTAGGAATTGATACATTTGTTATGGTCAGTAATGTTGCTAAAGTGTTTTCCCAGTGAGCATTACAGTAGCTTCTGTATTAGATGAGCTGCGTAAAATTTCAAACTATACTGTAGAAGTTCTGCTTAACCTTCACTTTCCAAAATACATTAACAGTTTCTGCACACTTTAACTACAAGTTTCTATTAAACAGTCTTATGCTGTCTGAAAAACATAAATGTAGCTAGCAAGTTTACTTAGAGATCAAGATTTGGGTTTGGTACCACTGCTTAGCATGTTGAGCAAATGACATCTAATAATAGGCTGACCAATTCTTGTGAGTTTAATTGTTAGACAGAAACTGTATGGGAGCCTGTTTTGTGTGTGCATTTGGTTTGACACCACTTGGACAATGATGAGGTTTATGTCCTGCATAAATATTTAAAAAATTACCAGTTCCAAGTGCAAAAACCTGAAATAAAGTAACTTAATTGAAAACAAGTAAGGGTGATCACCAGGAAAGGCATGTAGTCAATAGAATACTGCCTCAAGAAGTTTTGTCCAACCCATAGCAGCATGGAAAAGTAGACAAAAACAATGATGATATGTTGTAGTGTTACCTTGGATTGTCTACACCTGTCTCAACAACCTGTTTTGCATGTGTGTGTGTGTATAGATGTGTGCTTTGTTTTTGCATCTTCTAAATATGTTGTTCACAGGAACTCAGCTTTGTCACACACAATACAACAATCTACATACTGATAGCAGACTTAGTTAAGATAATGACTAACATATCCCACTATGCAAACCCTATGAAACAAGGAAACAGAACTTCATGCACCATATGCAATTCTCTGACCAGAAAGGTAGGATTCATGTATACAGGGGAGCTAGAAAGAAGTTAGATAGCATTATATATAATGAAGGCAGTGGTACCTGCCCTAGATACAGAGACAAAGACTGGAATAGTATACAGAGAGTTTGTGACAAAGCAAAGTAAACACATGGTACAAGGCTGACAAATATCAAGGAGTGATGTTTGTAGAAGCCACACCCCATGGGAACTAGCCAATAGATTTAGGAAAGCTCTGAAGGAGACCAAACTCAATACTAAGATGGTTGAAAAGCCAGGGAGTCCATCAGATCACAGTTATGTAGGATGTTCCCCTTCGAAAATACCACATGCACTAATGAAAACTGTGTGGTATGTAAGATTAACCTAGGCATTAACTGTAGAACTAGAAATGTAGACTACAGTGTAAAGTGCATAGAGAGTGCTTGTAAAGACAAAAACATGGCATACATTGAAGAAACATGATGACAAAAAACAGTCCTCCATACTCTACCAACGTGGAGGCACACTTGGCTAACTTGTCATACGCATTTTATCCAAGCACCTGAAGGGCCCATCACTCAGACAAATGCAGGAGTACATCCTCATATGTCCCCTGTACTAAATAGAAAATACACATAGAAGGTAGTGATACCCCAATATCCCCAGAATATATATACATAAGTACATTTGCTAGTAGGCTGTTATCTAGGTATATATATAAATAGGTAGGTAAATAGATATGTAAGTAAACAGATAGATACATAGGTTAGTAGATAGATAGGTATATAGGTAATACAGACGGACTATCGCGCGCACACACAAAAGGAGTTGGAACCATATACACGCACAGACACATATGGGGACACACATCCATACATAACAGATGCACATACATAATCACACAAACCCATACGCATAGACACACTCAAACATGCACACACACAAGGAGACAAAGGTACACATACATGTGCATACACAAGCACACATGTACACTGATGCACACACGTGCACAAACAAACAAAAAAGAACGCAGCTCCAATAACAGACAGTCAACATCTATTGACGAGGTTGCAAAAGACAATGAAAATTTTGGAAGGAAAAATATAAGTAATGAGTGGAAATCGAACTGGTGTGTTAGATAATAAGACATTAAGACAATATGACTCTCCCCAGACAATATATATATATATATATATATATGCACACACGCACACACACACACACACACACACTTGGTGAATGAGTAATTAATACTTAGAAGGGCATCATCATCACCATTTTACATCCATTTCACCATACTTGCACTGGTTTGATGGGTTTTCCTTGCAAGTGTCTCCACTTGTCATAATCACTTGGCATCTTTGTGAGATTCAATATCGGGAGATCATCTTTCACCACACTTACCTTTGTTGTCCTTGACCCAAGTGTCTGCTGCCATATGTAGTACATGCTCGTACTTTCAAGTCTCTTCTCTTGTACACCATATCTGACTCTTTTTTTTAAACTCAGTTTTCCTCTCCTCTCATTTGTGCCTTGTTGTTTATGCACACTAATATTACCAGAAGTTGTGTGTCTCCTTTCTCTCCATCTTTTGCACAACTTTCAATTACTATGTTTTGCTATCATGCAACATCATACCTCATTATGTCATATACTCTTCACTTTGAAAGAGAATCTGTTTCCAATAGCAGTAACATAACATCTCCCTAAATTTCTCACTCTGTTCATTATGCTTTTGGCACACCTAACTCCATCTACTTCTATGGAGACTTCCAAACAGCCCAAAGACCTTATTTCACCAGTGATCTTACTGTTTATTGCTCCTTGCATCTGCTACATACTTAGTCTTCCTTCTCAATCAGCTTGCTTATAATTCTACTACACCTTTGGAATTCCTACCTACTCTTTTACTTCATATCAATCATGACTGCTTCTCTGATGGTAGTCTTCTTGCCTGCTAATTAAAATTTTTGACCTTGCCAGATTTTCTTTGAGGTTCCTCAGTTCTTGTCCTTGCTTCAGCATACAGAAGTTCCTATTGGCAGCCACTTTTAATCTACTCTCTTAAGTCCTGGAGAACTATGATAAATAACAGGGGTATAAAGTCTCACCAGCAATCTAAATTCCTCATTGAATTTATTTCCAACCCTTTCCTTGCTGATAATACCTCCTCTGTACATGGTTCTCACAAGCCATTCATCTCTATCTAGCTTACTTAGTGGCCACCAGACTACAGTGCCTATTACCCACTCAAGGATCTTTTCCAGACTGATATATGCTAAGAATAATTGTTTACATATTACTAAAATCTTGTTGCATACTTGTCTTACTAGGAAGAGAGTATCAGTGTTACCCCATCCTGTCACAAATCTGAACTCAATTGAGCCTATTTAAGCTAATTCTCTTCCTAATCAGTTGTACTAAAACTCATTCTCTTAGTTTCATAACTTGGTCTGTTATAATAGCTCTGTAGTTACTTCGAACATCTCTGTCCTTATAGCAATTGAAAAGGATACTGTCATGCCAGTCATTGAGTATGGCACATCCCTGTATGACCTTGTTGACTATCTTGAGTGCTATTTCACCAGATATTTTCAGTGTCTCACCAACTGTCCATGATACTCCAGTTGTTTCCCTACTTTCTTGTCCTTAATCACACTTTCAGTCAAAGAGCTTTCAAATTCAGTGACTATCCTTCTTTTGAGTCTACATGGGGAAGTGTGTCTGCCTTCCACACATTCATTATGATCAGGAACTTTTTGTTATAGTGTAGCCAAGTCCATTTCTTCTCATCAGTAAGTGTGCTACTGTTATTCTGAACATATTTTCTCTCCTATTGGTGTCTTGATTCATACTAACACATTGCTTTACAATCCAAAATGCCTCACACCTCTGATCCTCTTGTTAAAGAACATTGCTAACCTCTTTCCTGATTTCTACCTACCCAATGTTATTATCAGCTCCTTGTTTCTTCATCATCATCATCATCATCGTTTAACATCCGCTTTCCATGCTAGCATGGGTTGGACAATTTGACTGAGGACTGGTGAAACCGGATGGCAACACCAGGCTCCAATCTAAATTTGGCAGAGTTTCTACAGCTGGATGACATTCCTAACGCCAACCACTCAGAGAATGTAGTAGGTGCTTTTACGTGTCACCTGCACGAAGGCCAGTCAGGCGATACTGGCAACGGCCACGCTCGAAATGGTGTCTTTTATGTGCCACCCACACAAGCCAGTCCAGGGGCACTGGCAACGATCTTACTTGGCTT
>NC_068987.1:43267241-43269933 GCF_001194135.2 Octopus bimaculoides
TCTCACACACAGCACATTTCCAAAGGTCTCGGTCAGTAGTCATCTTTGGAAATGTGCTGTACATGAGAAGACCCGGCAAGCCAAGTAAGATCGTTCCTATCTGTAAAAACATCATCATTTTAACATCCACTTTTCTGTGCCCTTCTTGTCACCAAGCCTCAGCCATTTGCAAGCAAAGTAATATTTCCCTATGGTTAGACATGTTTTTACAGAAAACTGCCAATGAATGATACTGCTTCTATCACATGATGTTAACACACATACTCACACAGATTGGTGTTAGGAAAGAGAAACCTTACCAAAACAGACACTGGAACTTGACAAAATCCCCATACCTGCTATATCCTGTCAGACTGTTTAACCCATATCAACATGGAATATAGATTCTAAAGATGATGATATATATGTACATGGCAAGCTTCTTTCCCGTTTTTGACTTCTAAATCCACTCAAAACTTTGGTCAGCCTGGGAATATAGTAGAAGACACTTGTCCAAGATGCTGCATAGTGGGACTAAACCCAAAACCATTTGGTTGGGAAGCAAGTTTCTTAACCACACAACAATGCCTGTACTTATCTATTCCTGATATTCTGAAAAAATAAATCATCCAACTCGTGCTAGTATAAAAAAGTGAATGTAAATGAGAAAACACACTTTTATATATCTATCTATCTATAACATAAATCAACAAACAAATAAAAAGGAAACATTGTAAGTAGTATATTCCTGTTTGTCTTTAGTGTCTACAGACACATATAGACAATAGTGTTTATGAAATTCTACTGCTATATTAAGTGACTTGCCTTGCATGATTCTCTTCCTCTCAGCATTAATGGAAGGACAAAACGGTAAGTAATGGCCATGGTCATTTCATGTTTGACTCATAAAATCAATGTTTTTTCTTTCTCTCTTTACTTTATTTTTTACCATTCTTCCTATATTGTACCAATGATTTGTTAATCTTTCCCTGCTTGCTTCCATGTTTGTTTCACCTCCAGTCACTCCAAATTCAGTAGTTCACACCCTCCAGCACCTGCCTATCCTAGTTTTTAATGTTTAACTTTAATTTGTCAATGTGGATGATTTACTTTACTTTTTTTGTGAAAATATACTTAACTGAAATTGATTGTTGTTGTTTCATCTTGTCTATAATTATTATAGCATCAATTATTGCCTAAGATTGATGATATCTGCTATGTCTCCCTTGTCACCCTATGAAATAGGCCTTGAGTCTGATCAAAAGAACTTGTTTATTGTAATTGTTGCTCCTCTTAACATTGGGTCACACCAAAGTTATAAAGTTCATAGAAACGGGGATAGCTGTATACACAGACGAAGAACATTTCCATAAAAATATTTCTCAATTCTGGAGATGTTTTGTAAGATCTTAACCATATTTTTCTCTTTGTCTAAGTTTACTGACCACAGAAATTCTATTGGTTTAATAAAATTTTCCAACATTTGTGATCATAATGAGAGGTTCACTGACTACAATTGTGACATCTCTTGTCTTTAACCCATTAATATTCATTAAACTTGCACCCAACTTCAAGTTTTGTAATGTTAAATGTTTTCAAAGGTTGGATAATACTTCCTCTGGACATACAGAAGTGAATATGAATGAAGAATAAGGCAGGCATGGATGTGAGATTAAGAAGCTTACTTCCCAAACTTGTGGTCTTGGGTTCAGTTTCTGTGTGCAGCACCTTGGGAAAAGTGCTGCCTTCTGTAGCCTCAAGCTAACCAACACATTGTGAGTGAATCTAATAGAGAAAAACTGAAAGAAGCCAGTCATGTGTGTGCATGTACCCTTCCTTATCTTGGTAGTCTGGGTTGGTCGTAAATGAGCATCACTGTCTTACAAGTGATGTTGTTCATTTCCAGTCTTCTATGAGAAACATGTTAACAAATATGTTATCATCATGATTGCTTTTGACACCAGATTATGACATAGTATATAAAATACAAGGCTAGACACTTTGTTCGGTGTGCTGTTTCTGAATTTGAATCTGACCACTCTTTACTTTGCTTGCTGTACCTTTGGGATCATTATATTATCTTTCTACCAAAGGTTTTTTGAGCCTTGGTTAAAAAATAAGAACTTTTAAAGATTTATCATTCAATCAGCATGTTTTATTGTTGCTGTTGTTTTTTTTTTTGTTTTTTTTTGTCATTATTGATGTTGTTGTTAAGATATTTGGCTGGTAGAATTGTTAGTATTGGACAAAATGGTGGCTTGTGGTGAAAGGCAAAGACATTTAAACTCGTAGCAGTTCAGTTACATTGTTTCGGTAACATGTCTATCTGTAAGTGATCAAAGGCATGCAAACCATGACCTTCCTGTCAGAAACAGTGTTACCCAGGAACTTAATTATCTTATGTGCCCTTGAAAACTGGTTGGGTGTAATCTGAACGAGGTTTACCTGATACTTGTAGCTGGTCAAGTGACTACAAAAAAACCCTTTGAAGAAGATATAGCAAATGGTACAACTACTTTCTGGAAGTAGCAGGAACACTATGTAAATGAGGATTGTTTTAGTAGTTGATGGTACTGAATCCAAATCCTCCTATGAGTTTAATCTTGTGTTGGGAAGGTTCACTTACCCAAGATATACCAGCATGTCTTTAAGTATTTATGTATTGCTCTTGGTTGATATATATATATATATATATATATATATATATATATAT
>NC_068987.1:43269943-43290433 GCF_001194135.2 Octopus bimaculoides
CAAGCAACACACCACATTATCTGTGCATTTGCCAGAGTCTTTAAGTACCTCACTTTTTGGTACCCCTGTTGTTGGTATAAAATATCAGTCATATCCTCACTTCTGAAATGTTTGTATTGTTCATTATTGAATGATGTGTACTTGCTGGTGTGGAGCAGTTTGGGCTGAATCATTGTAGAATACTTAATTGTACTGTATCACTGTAAAGTTCTTGTCAATAATATAGAGGCTGAGCATCCTCTCACCATACTGCAACATGCCATTTTCAAGGCCTTTAATGAGGCCTTCAAGAAGTCTAGGTTATGCATAAAAATACGTTTTTGTTGATTCCAAAGAATTATATTTACTCTGAAGTTCTTAAATTCTTAAAAGCATCTAATTTATATCTCTATTCTTATTTTCATAATTAAATTTTCACAATAAATGTAATTAGGTTTTTCCACATGTTTCACAAAATTTCTGTAAATAGAGCCCTGTTAGATTAGACTGAGTTCAATGCAGCCTTCCAATATACAATCCCTGGTTCAAAACATACATGTATCATTAAGGTGTACATATGGCTGTGTGGTTAACAAGTTTGCTCTTGTCCCACTGCATGGCATTTTAGTCATGTGTCTTCTACTTTAGCCCCAGGATGACCAATGCCTTATATGTCAGTTTGGTAGGTGGAAATTGTGTGCATAAATCCATCACACCACATATACATACATATATATATATATATATATATATATATAAACTCACACATTTATATGTTGAGTTGAGGAATAATTCTGGAGCGTTTTTTTTTTAAATTTATTTTAAACAAAAACAACAAATTTATCAATAATATACTCTTTATTGTTGTTTATGACTTCCTCCCATCATTCAATAAGTTTTTCAATGCCTTGGCGATAGAAATCTCCCAGTCTTGACTCAAAGAATTTGTTCAGCAAAGCTCTCAATACCATGTCATTATTGAACGATACACCACACAAAGTTATTGAAAGAAATGAAAATTTGATGGCACCAAGTCTGGAGATTATGGAGGATGAGGCAGCACTTCCCATTTGAGTTCTTGAATTGCAGCTTTGGCCATATTGGTGATGTGAGGATGGTCGTTGTTTTGTTGCGGAAGAATACCATTTCGCCTATTCAGTCTTTTTTGCTGAATTGCTTCATTTTGTCATTGCAGTTGTTGAATGTAGAGCTCTGCATTGAGTGTTTGGTTGCACTCAGTGCCATCATACACACAACATCATCTTTCAAGGACAAAGGTCTTGTTTTCCTTGCAGAGTTGCTTTTTTGTCGGGGCTGAGCCATCTTTTTGCTGCTTCATATTGGCTTAAAGGCACCATTTTTCATCGCCAGTGACAATGCAGTAAAGAAAATGCTATTTGTGATCATGTATTGAGCAATGTCAAGCGAGCAAACTGGCGGCAATTGTGGAGTGTTGATGTTTGTTGTTTGCGCTTAAAGTGTGTGGCACCCAAGCACTGATTTTCTGAACCTTGCCCATTGAGTGAAGGTGATTCACCTCAGTTTTTTTATCACAATCCATCTGGTCTGCCAATTCTCTGGTCATTTCATGTGGATTTTTGTGAAGAAATTGTTTCAATCACTCTTCATCGAACTCAATTAGTCGACCGGTGTGTGATCTGTCCTTAAGGTCAAAATTCCCCTTTTTGAAGCACAAAACCTTACAGCAGGCGGTACTTTGAGGCATTGCTTCTTTTCCACGCACAACACAAATCTCACAAGCAGTTTTGGTGACCTTAACACCTCCATTAAATCCAAAAAGCAAATGGTGTCGGAAATGCTCAGTTTTGTCCATTCGACATTTCATTTTAATGATCTGAAAATACACAAAAATCAATAAAATTAAAAAATCAAAATACACTATCTTGTAGAGTAAAAAATTCTCTTTTCAATAACATGAAACATTTTGCCAATGTGTTTTATTTCTGTGTGCATTTTAAAATTTGAATAAAATGGTCATGAATTATTCCTCAACCCAGTACGTATGCTGCTTGCTTGCTGCTTCATGCTCTTGCTTGATGGAGCTGGGGTCATCCCAGATTAGTGGTCCCAGAGATGTCATGTGTAGAGCCAACCAGGTCCACCAGTGCTTTCCATCACTGGCAGTCCCATGCCAGCCATCTGGGCCAGGGCTTGCCATGATGCCTCTTTCAGTCAACAACTGCTGCAACAGATAGCTATGAGGTGGGAGGCTGCAAGCTGATGCATGCAATTCTTTGTTGGAAACCTGATGGCACCATCTAATGTTGTTGATGGTTCTCAGGGTCCTACTATCAAATCTGTCAGTCCCCTTTGCCAGGGTCTTTAAGAGGAGCCATGTTTGTGCTCTATAGAGGCGAATGGAGAGGACCAATGCATTGCAGATGTGGAGCTTCATCTTCCAGGAGAGAGAGCAGTGGCACCAGAGGGGCGTTCATAGGGAGTAAATGACCCTGGTAGCCAGACAACATCTGAAGTTCATCTCCATTGTTGGTGATTGTGGGGCCCAGATAGATGTATGTTTGTGTATGTCTCTTTGCTTGACAACTGGTGTTGGTTTCATTGTGTCCTTTGTAACTTAACAGTTTGGCAAAAAGTGACTGATGAAATAAGTAATAGGACTGATCCAGTTGACTAAGCTTCCTCAAGATGATGCCCCAGAATAGCTGCAATCCAATGACTAAATCAAGTAAAGGAGTAAAATGTGTGTGTACAAGGGAACTAATTTATTTGTTTGTGTTAAGAATTATTCTATAATGTTTACATTCTGCAAACATTCAAATAATTATCTGTTAATGGTCAACTGATTCAACTATACCACCTCTTTTGGATATTTTATACTACTTCTTAGTCCTTGATTATCAAATTAAAAGAAATTAAATGTCTTTAATAAAGTGTTTGAAAATATTTTTATACCCATAAAATCTTTCTCCTGTTTTGTTTATCGTTTCCTTTTTGTTTATGCAGTGTATTGTTTTTCCTTCCAATTTTATAGTCTGCCCAGCAAAGACTTGTTACCTGCATGTATTATGCAGATGATCATGGGAACTGGACCGTTTGTGAAGTACAGTACCAACAATAAGATCTCCCGACTTGGTAAGGCAGCTGGGTCAGCCACTTCAGCTCCTTTTGGTGTAAGTACCATTTAGAATCATCATCGCCATAAGAAAGAGAGAGTGCCAATATAAGTATTTATGGTATTTAGTCCCAACTGTTTATACTCTGAGTTTAAATTTGTGACCTGCTACTAAAATTCAAAATCATAATTATTACATCTGTTTTTACATTCTGAGAGCAAATCCTGCTAAGCTTCATTTTACCTTTCATTATTCTAATTGTCAATAAAATGTGTCTAGTATTGGGATTGATACAGTTAACTGTTTCCTCCACTGTAAATTCCTGGTTGTAGATTGGTGATAATAGTAGAGTACTGGACTAAATAGTTATTACATCACTTTGTGCTGAGTTCAGTTTAGCCTTTCATCTTTCTATTATTGAGTTGGTTTAATCACACACACACACACATACACACATGCTTTATGAGAGTCCCTTTAAAACAAAACAGCATTTAACCACTATCTTTTTATTTTATGTATACATTTATATTTAGAGTTGGCCTTACAAAGAACTCTTTCATTGCCCATCTCCTGGAAATCACTCTAGAAAGAGCTTTCTATTGGATCAACTCTAAATAAATATGTCAACTCTGCATAAAGAATCAACTGCCGTGTGTGTGTGAGTATATATATATATACACACATATAACACTGGTTGTTCAGTGTTATATATGTACAAAAGTGTTGAAACCATTTGGTTAGGACCTTACAATTTTGCCTCAGGATTCTCCATTTAAAAGTATTGTGTCCTTCCTTGTGTGAATGGGCTCCCTAATCCCTGAATTAAGGTAACTCTGTTCATATACATGCGTGTGTGTGTGTGTGTGTATGAGGGGGTAACCACCAGAAACATTCTCTGTGGGACAAGCCTGTTGTAGTTCAGGCTTCCGCTGCAGAAGCCACTTGATGCAACCCTCAGGCATCAGTCTGCCAACCAGCGTCATTGAATGAAGTCATACTGCCACATGATGTGTCTTTGTTTTATAGTGCTTCTCCCCTGATAAAAAGGAACAGCGTGCTTCTGTGAAATTTTGTTTACTGCTGGGAAAAGCGGCGGCCAAAAGAGTTGTCATGCTTCAAACAGCTTATAAGGACATTGCCATGAGCAAAACACAAGTTTGCAAGTGGTTTTCACACTTTGGGAATGGTCATTTGTTGCTTGAAGACCAACCTCATTCAGAGTGACTGCTGAGCTCCCAACAAATGAAAACATGAAAATTCACTAACTGATCTTGGAGGACCGTCACTGGATAATTGACTAACTTGTTGATATGAGTGGTGTATCCTGGAGCTCCTGTCAGCAAATTTTGAGCAAGGAAATGCGAATGAAAGAGTTGCAGCAAAATTTGTGCCTTGCTTGCTTACAGAAGATTAAAAGCAGTCATGACTGAATGCATGTCATGAACTGAAAAAACAGGTGGAAGTTGATCCAAAACTTTTTCTGGAGGTCATCACTGGTGATGGAAGCTGCTGCTACAACCCGGAAATGAAACAGCAATCAAGTCAATGGAAGTATTCAATGTAACCACACCCCAAAAAAGCACATCAAGTGAAGTCTGATGTCAAGCCAATGCTGATTTGCTTCATCATTGTGAAAGGAATTGTCTGCATAGAATTTGTTCCTCCTGGTCAAACTGTTATCCAGACATTTTACTTGACAGTTCTGAAGCATTTGTGAGATGTAGCTAAGTGGAGAGTGGTGGTTTCATCGCGTCAATGTGCCTACACCCACCACCTTAAGTGTGAGACCATTTTTGCCAAAAATGGCATGACCTCGCTTACCCACCCTCGCTATTTGCCTGATCTTGCTCCCCACGACTGTTCTCTGTTCTCTTGAATGAAAAAAATGTCCTTAATGGAAAACGTTTTGCAGATGTGGAAGACATGAAGAAAAAAAATGACAGAGGCGTTAAAAGGCATCACTTCACAAGAGTTCCAGGACTGCTTTGAACAGTGGAAAACACATCTGGACCAATACATTGCTTCATATGGAGAATACTTTGAAGGTGAAAAAAGTGTAAACATATAAAACTAAGTGAATAAAATATTGCAAAATTCTGGGGTGTTTGGGGTACCCCCTCATATGTATATATATATATATATATATATATATATATATATATATATATATATATATATATATATATATATATATGCACACACACGCATTTGTCAAGATTAATAACATCAGAAAAAGTTCCATGCAGAAACTAGTTTTTAATATTTTTTAAACAGAAAATACATCTGTGATTTCAGACTTTCATGAGATTATCAAATAGTTATCAAGCTTCAAAGCCACAGTCATATTTTCTGTTTAATACATGTGTGCACACACACACACGTTCTTTATTTAAATATTTTTCTCTCCCTCTCTTGTATTTTCTAGATTTCATGTATCAGCAGTGCCTACTCTGATGGAGGTATATTTGGTTTTGCTGCAACTGCAGACAAGGCAGATATAGGAAAGGTCAGTTTATATTTGAAGTCAACAGTTCAGCTGAATTGTAAGATTATCTTGTTAGTTGGCTTTGTATTTCCCTTCTCTCCTTTCCTCAATGAAGATTGGGTACTAAGAGACTTTGATATTAAGTTTCAGAGCTCTCAAAATTGGTTTTGTTGTTCAAATTCTTCACTTCCTGTCATTTTATGTTTTTGTACATATTTGATATTCAGCTATATAAATAGGTCAGAGTCTAACCCATGGCAGCATGGAACATGGACATTAAATGATGATGATGATATATATATATATTTTTTTGATATTTTATTTGGGCATTGCAATACTAATAACCTGTTGTAGAGCTGAATATACATATGCTTCTGTATGAAGTGTTAGTCAAATACAGAGTGGTAGTAAGAAATTGAGATGGCAAAGGAATAAATAATTATCTTATGATCTATAAGGTGATATTCAGGCACTTAACTATGAGTCCATTGTATCTTATAGTCGAAACAGCTGTAGACAAATGAAGTTCATAAGATAATTGTTTATTCCTTTGTCACACACAGATGTGTGTGTACACACACACACACACACACTTCCACTATTTCCACCAATCTTTCTGTGCCTTCTGCCATACTTCATTTTTAACACCTATCTTTCTCAATACCTTTTCATATCTACCATCACACCCCACTTACTATAACTCCCTTATGTACCTCTACTACCCACTACTCTTATACCTTGCACATCATTCTGCTACTTTCTGATCTTTTCTCTTTCCTGAGCAACTCCTATATCTCTCTCCTTACCCCTACCCTAACTGGACCTCCACTCTTGTTCATTATCGCTACATTCACCCCTACCACCAACACTAACCATCTATTACTATCCCCTCACACTTTTATGAAACTTTCCCCACTCCACATCTGCTAATCCACTATCTACATCTTCTCTTATACCCACCATCTCTATCTTCTTTCTAAATACTCCCACCCACTCTTATATAATGCAGAGTATTCTTGTATCTCCTCTTGAGCAGAACACCTGGACTTGTCTTCCGTCATTCTTTATTGCCTAACGTTTCCAAGTAGTAATATTTCCCCATGGCTAGTACAACAATGACACTTGTTTACAACAATCATGCAATGTCAAGATCAAAAGATACAACTTGCAAAACACTCACACACATATGTATATTCAACAGGCTTCTTTCAGTTTCCATTTACCAAATCCACTCACATGGCTTTGATTGGTCTGGGGCTATAATAAGCACCTGCCCAAGGTGCCACTCAGTAGAACTGAAGCAACAAGCAACCTTCTTACCACCCAGCTGTGCCTGTGCCTCATGGTTACATGATGGTTCAGTGAGTGAAAGCAGCTGATTTTTATATCTTCTTAATTTTTTTTTTTGTTTTATTATGTTTATCTGATCTCAGTTAATTTTTGCTGTATTTCTTAATACTAGATATATAAATAATGTAAGGTGAATGTTTTATGTTTAATGGATTAACGATAATATTATACTAGTGTATTTTAATGTGATATGAGATAGCAGGATGGTAGATGACACACTTGGTAGAAAATCAGCCAAAAAGATTTATGGCATTTAGTTAGATCTTGAGTTTTAATTCCAACTGGTTTTGAGTTCCCTTTCAGCCAGTCAGGGTCAATAAAAAGTACTAGTTAATTACTAGGAGTTAAATCAGTCAATAATACCTTTACTTCTGTATGCTGATGTAGTTTAAGATTCAAATGTACAGTTTGTGTGTTTGACATCAAGCCAAGAGGGAACATGTTTCTATGTGTATCTAAATATTCTCCATCAAACTGATTGGTAACATGCTTGTGTGTATAAAATATTGAGCTAAACCAAAATAACAGGAAATGTGTTTGTATAACATATTGTTCTACATTAAACTGACAGGAAACATGCAGTGTTTGTGTAATGTATTGTTCTACATGAAAGCAACAGGGAATGTGTCTGTATAATATATTGTCCTGCATCAAACTGACAATGAACATAGTGATTGTGTAACTACATTAAACCAACAAAGAGTGTGTTGTTTATAATATATCATTTTAAATCAAAGTGACAGGAAACATTTTAATTTCTTTTTGTTTCTGCAGACTACTTTCATGTTTCTTTCCTTCGTTTCTAAGGTTCTGAAAGCTGCCTTTGGGGAGTTTGCTAGTATCACCAAATCTGGATTTAGTGAAGAGGAGATCTCCCGGGCTAAGTAAAGTCATTTTTTTTTTACCTTTTTATATTATGGCTGGTTTGTTTAATTAACTTTACCCTGATCTGGCATTGCAGCTGTTTGCTCTGTCATACAATATTTGGTTGTGTAAGTGAGGTAGTCAAGGTATTTGGAATCTTCCTTGATGTCCCATCGTTTTGATATGGTTGTGTTAAGGATGCAATCCTGGGATGTAGCTTCAAAAGAAAATCTGTTGTATTCTGGCTGCTACATTGAGCAGGTCAAGTAAGAAGTGTCATGCAATGGTTGAGTATTTAGTTGGTAAAAAGCTGTGAAAGTTGATCTGTTGCAGAGAATAGCGAGGTAGTGTGAAAGAAAGTAGAATGTTAGTTTTGCCTGCAAGAGAACTTTATAACATTGGTTGAATGTATACTTTCTATACAGGAACCAGCTGAAGGCAGCTGTGTTGATGAATGCTGAAGACAGCAACCTTGTTCTGAAAGAGATGGCTGAGCAGTTATTGATTGCTGGAGGACTGGCTGACATCACAGACATCTTGGCACAAATTGATGCTGTCACCATTAGTGATGTCAACACGGTCAGTAGTTCTCTTTTTCTTTATTTTTGTCTCTCAGAAGCAAGAACTGTTTATTGAATTTGATCCTTATACTTTTCTAACCGCAAAAACTAGCCCTAACTACCATTTTATGTTGGTTACTTACAATCCTGGTGGCAAAAACACTAAACAATTCTTTTATGTTTCTTCAAAAGTTTTCTATAGATAATACTTTATGCTCTTAAATAACTCAATGCCTTATATTGCAATAACAACGCTAATCTAAACAAGCAAGCATTGTAGTTACAGTATTATGCAAGAGAGGACTTCATTGAGTCACTAAGAAAAAAGGGGCTAAAACTACTAAAGGGTACCCTATAAGATAACACTATATTCTGGCATTTGTAATTGAATTGAGAGGGAAGGAACTTACCAAATAATCCTCCCTGTAAAGATAAATGTATTAAGTGATGTTAAAATGATTTTTTGATTGGATAATATAGCAATGATAAGGCCTTAAAGTGAGTCAGTTACTAAGTTTTGATTTTTCACTCTGGTTGCTATTACCTTTGGGAAGTTCATGAAAATTAAAACTACTTTGCTCCTCATTCATGTTCATATTTTATTTCTATTTCCAGGTTTCAAAGAAGATCATTAATGGCAAACCTTCAATGGCTGCTGTTGGCAACCTCTCACAAACTCCTTACTTGGATGAACTCTACAAATAACTATCGTCCATCTTAGTCCTGTAAAAATAAAAATCCCTGTTAGAAGTCACCACTAAAGATTACTGCAATTATGTTTGGCCATATTTCAAGAGATACCAGTTATTAGTTGCCACTATCTAATTTACTCTGGTTATTGACTCTGCAGTCTAAAACTGGAAAATAAAAACATTAAAATATTGTGTTGTCCTTTGTTGTTGAGCTGGAAGGTTTTTGTCTGACATCACTGTTAAAGCTTTACTGGATTAGAAAGTTGTTGGTTTGCTGGGAAAAAAATGGTAGATGAAGTTGCTTAGCTCCAGATCATGTCCTTCATTTTCAGTTAGT
This sequence comes from Octopus bimaculoides, assembly GCF_001194135.2. Taxonomy (NCBI): domain Eukaryota; kingdom Metazoa; phylum Mollusca; class Cephalopoda; order Octopoda; family Octopodidae; genus Octopus; species Octopus bimaculoides. The sequence goes on from NC_068987.1 coordinate 43,279,306, forward strand.
GTATCTGTTGATGGATCTCCGTTGTTTGATGAGGATTATCTGCTCCTGAATTAATGTGAATGGGTATTCTGTAGATACATGTACCCTTAATGTAATTCTCTTGCAGCATCAGCATGATAAGGCTGTATGTTTTGAATTCTATTTATAATCCACCTGACAGGCTTCTAGATCATCTCTATCCACCCTATTTCACTCACTATTTATGGGTCAACCTGGGGCTATAGAAAATATTTACCCAAAATACTATGGTTTCAAAACAAATTTCTTAACCACTTGACCATACTGCACCTACAGTGTACTCTTTGATATTTAAGATAGCAAAGTTTTGAATGTTTCGTTTGGGGATTTGGTTTGCAAGATTCTCTATGTGAGTTCGTGTGTTGAAGCATATTCTGTTGTGTTTTGGGAGAGTCATTCTCTTTTAGTGCTTTATAATTTAACACACTCACCGGTAAAATTTCCACTTATTTATTTTTATTTTCTTAATCCAAGTTAGAAATGGTACCCCTTATACACATTTGTGTAGACAAGTAACTAGATGGCATCAGGTTTTATCTGTTGAATTTTAATGGTTTCAGAGAAAACAAATGAGAGGGTTTTGAAGAGATACAGTCCTGGTGTGGAAGAGTGGAAAGTGTTTAGGTAGGTTAGACAGTATGTTGGCAAATATTCGAGACTGGCATTACTCAACAATAAGAAAATATGGTTTGAGTGGGGAGGTGAATAATGTCAGCAAACAGTAATCATAGAATGATGATAACTGTTAGACTATTCATATTCTAAGTAAATATTGTCGGCAGTTGTCCTGAGCTGAAATATATGGCTTTATGCATAGGAAACCTAAATCTTGTGATGCAGTGTAGCCCTTGTCAAAACAGTTAATATCATACAAGATCAAACATTTCATTCATTCAAGGTTTAACATGTTCAGGGAAATTGTTGTTTATGCCCAGGTCAACCCTGATCATTTGTGATGTGGTTCAATGTTGTTATATATAGTAGATTTTCAGGTGGTACAAAAGAGAAATTCTAGATTTTCTTGTTTAAATTTGTTTCAACCAGCCAGAAGACAATTTAGTACAAATTCATCCTAATATATTATTGATACTTGTTTTATTTATAAATTTGTAATGATTTATAAAAGATTACAGTAATAAATGTAATGGGAATTATTATAACAACATGATTCTTTTGTACTGAATCCAAACCCTGCTGATGTTGAAATATGTCTTTAGTTCCACACCAGAAATAATTCAATTAGTTCTGCCTCTCATCTACACATTTGTGGCCTTGTCCATTAACATTAAATATATGCAACATCAAAATCACCAATTTGGTCATTCTCAACTTAGAGACAGAAAAATATGATGTAAAATTATATCATTTCTCCATGCTGGAACAGGTTGGGTGGTTTTAGAGGGTTTGATGAGCTGCATCAGGCCACAATGTCAGCTTTGGCATGATTTCTACAGCTAAATGTTCTTCCTAACATCAACCATTTTACAGTGTGTACTGGATGCCTTTTTGTGAAACCAGCACTAGTGAGGTTATTTAGTAACTTATAAAATGAAATAAGAAAAGATCCCTTTGATTAGGAGTGTATTTGTGAGAGGGAGAGGTGGCTTTATGCCAAGTGTAGAAGGCTAACATATAATAGAGGGACAAGCATAGGTGTCTTGCTATAGAGGAGATACAAAGGTGGAAGGGAGATGGTGACAGGGTGCCAGAGCACACAAGATACAAGAAAGTGAGTATAAGGGAGAATATAGAGTGTGGGAGGAGAGTGACATAATTAAAGATAGAGCTAGAGGTGGATGTAGTAAGTGATGAAAAAGGGTAGAGGGTATGTATATATATAAGTGAAGAGGTATGAGAGTGAATATATTCAACCATAGAATTATGACCATTTTGCAAACTTCTTGAATATTAAATTTAGTGTGGAAGAAATTATGCATGTATGTTTGCATTAATATGTATGCTCAGCATTATACAATTGTATATTCACAAATTGATGCAAATAAAGACAGCTAGCTCATCAGATCACTGGAACATCATGGTTACACCAACAATTCAAGTCTAAATTTACGCACAAAATTTCTTCTTTATATATGCAATGGGAAGGCTGAAACTGGGCAAAATTAGATTGATTTGGTCAGTAAAAGTAAAGATACATTAAGTTCAAGTGCTGGATAGAATTTAGGGAATTTCCCATTCTTAATATAAGCAAATAACAATAAGAAGTGGAAGTAAAAAAGTATGTAAAAATATAAGCAAATAATAAAAATGAATTTTTAGTCAATGTAATTATTTAGATGGGTAAGTGAGGAATGAAACAGCTGGAGATTTAGAGATTCCACAGAACTGGATGAATGAGAGGTCAAGTAAAACCAAGAAATAGTATTCAACAATGATTAACTTCTATATGAGGTTAACAAGATCACAAAGCATTTGGACATTCAAGAATTTTACTAGCACATCAACCACACCTCAATTTACTTTCCAGCACATTGAACTGGAATAAACAAAAACCATACATAAAAGCAGATCTACAGAAGCTCATATAAGTATAAGAGTACACACTCACACACATATGACAGTATTTCAAATGTCAAGAATTGTGAACAGTTAATCCTTTAATATCTACTAGATGTTAGAGGATTAACAGTTGAGCCTATAACATGTTTTAGATGTTACAGGGTTAAATATTCAAAAGGAACATTAATTGCATTGATCTCAAAACAATCTGTGAAAGTCATCTACAGAGACTCTCCCTCAAGACCAAACCAAAACATCTAGCCTCAGGGATAATTCAAGGATTTCATCATGCATGTGTCAGCCAGAATTCATCAAGGCAGGTTTTCTACATTCAGATGCCCTTCCTGTCACCAACCAAGGTCATATTCTCCATGGCCAGACATATTTTTCACAAAGACTGGAAACAACACTACTTGTATAACTGATACTTTTTTACAACCATCATGTGATGTCAAGACAAAGGAACAGACTTATACACATGACCAGTTTCCATCTACCAAATCCACTCACAAGGCTTTGGTGAGCCTGGGGCTATATAGTAGTAGTCACATTGCATCAAATGCTGCTCATGACCTCGGAATAACCATTGATAACAACTTAAGCTGGAATGTTCATATAAACAACAAAGTCAACATGGCCCACAGGGCATGCTCCTGGATTCTCAGGACTTTACAGTCTAGAAACACTTCTTCCATTATCCTTCTCTTCTCTGCCTTCGCCCATCCTCACCTTGAATATTGTTGTGTGCTGTGTTCTCCCTACCTGAAACGGTATGAAAATTGAAGCACCCTAGAGCTCGATCACAAGGAAAATAGACAGGTTTTGATTATTGGGATCATCTCAAGATGAAACTAAATCTTTATTTCCTCCAATATCACCATGAGTGCTGTATCATTTGTACAATGTGAAAAATATGCCCAAAGGATGTTGGTATCCACTTTAAAATTCACCTGTTCACCTCAACTGGGCTTGCTCTCTTTTAACATACTAAAACACATAAGAGAAGAAAAATATCCCCTAATATTTAAATGGTTCCTGAATAATTATCTCCAATGAATCCCAGATAAACCATCTATCCCAGGATATATTTCTGCAAACAATAAGTATCCACTCAAATGAGCTATGACACCCATAGAATGACTGAGATGAAACATCTTTAAATGTCTTTTCTAACTGATGCTACTAAGTTAGACATAGCTGGTCAAAACTTATCTATGGAAAAATATATTACCAAGCTCTAGCCATATTGACATTAAAATATGTATTAATGCATGACTTGCACACACACACAGAAAATTCAATGTAAACAACTTTAAAACACATGCTACACTACCCCTTCCCCTATCCTCACCTCATCTCAAATGGAATCCTAAAATGTCAGATAATCTCTGTTAATGTTTCCATATCTTGACATTAGTACAAAAACTGGAGAGCTATTTTAGCAAACAATTTTGTCAATTAAGGTTATCCAAGTAAATAAATAGTCTTTTTAAAAGGTCTTAACTATGTAACTAGAATATTCAAATAAAAACTGATGTAATTTAATGTTAGATTCTTGCAGTAAATTTACATTAATTAGTAACTTGAGTGACACAAGAATAAAATATTTCACAGATGTCTGAAGTTAAAAGTTAACAATTTATGCTAAGTGTCTGAGGAATTCTTTTTATGCATTGACTATATATCATCATTGTCATTTAATGTCCACTTCTCCATGTTTGCATATGAGTCAGAAAGAATTTGTTGAGGCAGATTTTCTACAGCTAGATGCCCTTCTTGTTGCCAACTCTCCCTATTTCCTAGCAAGATAGTATGGCCAGACAGGTTTTCCATGGAAGACAGCAGACGAACATCATTTGTATGACAGTAATGTATATTTACAACCAACACTGAATTTGAGACGATATAGTTGGGAAACAAGCTTCTTAACTACATTTTCCAAACTATGGAGGCGTTAAAACAATAATGATGCAGCTATGCATGTCTATATATATCTTAGTATATGTATGTTTGCATAGCGTATGTATATGAAATGAGAATGTGCTTGCATAGACTGTATGTATAATGGGTATGTATGTACTTATGAATAGGTATGAGATATGTAAAAGTGCTAGTGTCTTTCTTCACTTGGCTTTTTACTGTTTTCTATCTCCTGTTTTCCACAAGTTGTGTATCTGACCACCGTATGCAATAAGCTCATTATTATTAATAATGATTACAGTTAATTAATTTTATCATTGACATTTAAGGGTAGACTTAATCTAAAACATCACTACATGGTACATTAGGGGACCTAAACAGGGTCAAAGTTGCTGCTGTTCCTCCAATGATTTGACCATTAACATGGGTTCTTTATTATTTCTTCAATACTAAACACAAAGGTCACACTGTTTATGCTGAGTGCTCCAAGCCATGTAAGTATGAAAGTTGTCCGAGGCTCCAGATAAGTGCAACTGGGCCACAAAAACCATCATATGGGCTTTGATGGACTGGAAAGGCCATTTTAAGCAGATGTGTGTTGTTTTTCAACCCCATTTAATAAACTAAACTGGTGGAGGAGATGAGCTTAACTAATTTTCCTTAAATTATAACAGAAACAGTAATATGGTGTGAAAGGGTGATAACAGAATCTGAACTACTGAAATAATGGTCAGCAGTGTAAGGGTCAGTTAGTTAGGACTGGATGGTTTACTCTTACAAACCCTCTCTAAAACACGACAGGCAGAGTTTGTAAGGTAAATCATTTTATCTTCATTGATATATAGTATAACTGATAGTAAACTGGGAACATTCACTCTTGAATAAACTGGGAAGTGGAAGGTATGAGCAACAATGTCTCAAGGTGATGAAATTGTGGTTTGAAGGCATGTAAATAAAATTGTTCTTACTTCCAATTGCAATCAGGTACTGCTGGCAGATTGATCAATTTTTCACCCATGTTGTCACAACCACTCTATCTCCACGACTTGTGTCTGTTGCTGCTCGTATCCTCAGGAAAAACTTCTTCTCACTTGCTGACGTAATATCTTGTTGCTTCCAGTCTTCCTTCAACTATACGCCCCCCCTTGATCTAAAGATCACTGCCCTGCTATTCTGTCCCGTAATCATACATCCACCTGGAGGGGATGACGTTCCCTTAGATAACTCCATAGGGTCTTGGGACCACCTTCTCCTCCCCTTCATCATTGGAAGAGCTAATCACCCTTCAAATATATCTAGGATGTGACATGGCATTCCATCCTCTGATACATTATTCAAAATACTGATTGTGGTCACTTACCTTTTTCTCACTGCATTGCACACTGAGCATTTGGGGGCTTCATCCATACTTCATCTCCAACCTTCACAGATGTAATCCCTTCCACTTCTTGTTCCTATGGCACCACACTTGGGTGTCTCCATTTGTATAAGAATATGACCCTGTGCAGGACTGACTCTTCAGCTTGCCCTATCCTGGGTGACATGTTATACCAGAAGACTGCCTCCATAGCAGAGATTTGTCCCCTGTCAGTCATGGCTTTAATCATACGGTGGTGCCGTTCCACAATCCCATTTCCACCTGGCCTGTATGCGTCTCTGAAAAAGCATCTTGTGCTCCAACTTTCAGGCATCTCTATCAGCTCCTCTGAGTGAAAAACTGAGCTGTTATCCATCAATAGCTTGTCTACAGGACCCCTTTCCAAAAACACCACATTCAGCACCTCTGTGAGCTCGGCAGCAGTCTTCACTGTGATTTCTCTCCATATAGCCATTCGCCCTGCTCCACAGTCAATCATTGAAAGGTACATCTTTCTCTGATAGTGTGTCACATCAATGACCAGCCTCTTCCATTCTTCCTCTACCTGAATCTTTCCTGATTTGTGTGTGTTTGGGGCAGGATCAATTAACTGGCACCCACTACAGTTCCCCACTAACCTATGAACACTCTCCCTAGTGACATCAGGGTTGACCATCCTTGCCAAAAACATCATCCTGTTGACCCCCATATGGTGCACATTGTGCAGCCTCATTAGTTCTGTGACCTCCAATCAACAAACTACCACCACCTCACCTGGAACATCCTCTACTGTTTCCAACCAATTTTTTTCACTCTAATTAGAATGCTCACCTGATTCTTTTCTGAGGGTACGAACACCACATGCAGTTACAAGGCTAACTCAGCATCTTGCTCCCTCAAGATTCCGAGACGATAATTGATCATCATTTCCACAGCCCCTTTCCTGCGAATCCTCTTCCGGCTGGTGATCACTGACTCCACCCACCCTCACATGTTGACAAAATCAGTCTAGATCTCAACTGCTCGCAGTCTCCATCTCAATGTTAGGTTGACGGCCTTCAACACAGCATCTGGTTCAGTTACATCGGTATGGTTGTAATCGTCCTTCTTTCTAAGCCATACTGTGTCTTCCACCTTGACACCTCCTATTTCCAGCATGACTCCCAATGCTATGTTGCTTGTGTCGCACCACACGATCCTTTGTGTAAGGCATGTACCAGCTGCCTCTCACTAGATCCTCCACTCGCACTCTCTCCAAGACCTCTTGCATCATCACTATCATCATCTCTCCCACTTTATTACACCAGTTCTCTCCTTCTGCTTGCCTTTTGAGATAGCTACATGCTGTTTGGGGCCATCCTGCGACAGGGTAGTGGCCCACCAACTACCCAAACATTGAGAACAGTTCTCATCTATTCATATTCTGTTACAAGTCTGGGGTCTCGTTTTCTCTGCAAAACACAAGCTTACCCACTTTGTCTATTTTGAGCCTAAACCCCAGCGCCATATAGTCTCTGGCAGTTTTACTGTCAGCCTGAACCTCCTCAGATGGTCCACGATTTCCTCTGCCAATACCACATTTTCATCTACTAAGATATCGTCAATATATGAGCTGGTAGCCTGCTCCACTTTGGCCTCTTTACCCAAAACCGTTTTGATGACCTTCGCCATGATCTTTGGTGCTGAATACAACCTGAAATCCTGTCGAGTCAGGCAGTATGTTCTACCTCTGTACCTCACCAGTTGGTACTTCTACAACTTCTCTGATACATGGAGCTGCAGATAGGGTGACTTGAGGTTGACGATCGTAATTTCCCCCCTCATTCACCGCCACTCATGGAAGGTTTCTCCACACAAATCCGCTACCTCGCCTCCTATATGACAGGACACATTTTTGTTCAGTTCCCTGAAGTCTAGCACCAGTCAAACCTTATTCTTTGTTGGCTGAACCACAGCCATCAACGGCAGCACACCACCCGTCGTTTCTTCACTCCATGGCACCAGAATACCCTCCTCTATCCACCTGTTCACCTCTCTCTCGAACTCAAACCTGACTTCTCCTTTCAGAGTATGCTCATAGCAGCTCACCCTGTTTCTCAGTACGGGAGGTTCTCCTTTCAAGAAATACTCCTCCGTCCATTTTTTGCCTTCAATTAGTAGTGGAGGGAACTAGTGGCGCAGTAGTCCCCCTTCATTCCTTTCCCTGCTTGCAGTTTTACGTTATGTGCCCAGGGTAGCTGCATCGGTAACACACCACCATTGGCTTCGGTTCTGTGCACTCCCTGACCATGTGCGGACCTCGACATCTGAAACATGATCCCTTGGTCATTTGAATTACCAGACTCTTGCTGTTGTTTGCTACCTGCCTTTTCGTCCCACTGGTAACCATCGTCACTGTTGCCGCTACATCTGAAGTGTTACCTTGCATCAACACACGATTTATCAATCATCTCTCCTACTGACATCATTTCAATGTCTGTGCTGCTTCACTATTAATCTCAACTTCTTTATCTAGGCCACCACATCACCTTCGCTGGTGAACGGTCTCAACACATTTCCGATTTCGATTTTTGTGGCCATTACAAACAAAGAACAACAAAATTTATAGAAAATCTACTTCTCAGATGTAGCCACACGACATGCCAAAACAGCTTGTGGTTTGAAGGCACATAAATAAAATAGTTCTCCCCTCGACTTGCAATCAGGTACCACTGGCAGATTGATCAATTCTTCACTCATGTTGTCGCAACCAGTCTATCTCTATGACTCGTGTCTGTCGTTGCTCATATACCCAGGAAAAACCAAAAGCAGAGAAAAACTTTTCTTCTCACTGGCTGATATGACTTCTCTCATCACTTCCAGTCTTCCTTTCACCATAGAAATTCCTGCCTGGACGACTTTTAGGTTAATAATTAATGGATCATTTCCAAAAGTCCTTGCCTTGGTAGTGCTCCATTGAAGAGGGGGGAGTCTTTGTTGGTCCAAGATAAGACATGTAAAATGTAGGGAGAACATTAAAACCACCTTATACATACTCTTATTTAACAAACACAGATTGACTTCTGGAATCATGCCAAATGGCTGCTATTACATGTTGGGCTGATTAAGCTTTAGGCTGAGTGTGTAACAAGGCTTATTTAGATTTCCAGCTCTGAGCCACAGCTTACTCAGCCATAAAAGTCTTGAGCCAGCCCCTTGAGAGAACAAAATGCTTATATAAATATTTACCAACTGTCATATTGTTTTCAATAATAAATGAAGCAGGCAGATTTCATACAATGTTTTATCTTTTGCTTACATTGTAGAACTGAATTATTTATATAGTAGCATACCCTTGTCAAAAATACTGACAATTTTATTAATGATACAAAATGGTGCATCAACAGAATGGAAGAAACCATTGATAAATGTCAGCAATCTAGTAAATATATGTACATCCTCATCATCATTTAACATCCATTGTCCTTGCTGGCATGGGTTGGACAGTTTGACCAAGGCTGGTAAGCTGGAAGGCTGCACCAGATTCCAGTCTGATTTGGCATGATTTCTTTGATTGGATGCCCTTCCTAATGCCAACCACTCTGAGAGTATAATGGGTGCTTTTATGTGCCACTGGCATGGGTGTCATTTGCATGACATCAGTATCTGCCATAACTGTGATTTTACTTGGCTTGATGGGTCTTCTCCTCAAGCACAACATAATGCCAAAGGTCTTGGTCATTTTTCATTGCCTCCATGAAGTCCAACACTCAAAAAGAGCTTTTCACATGCCACCGGCATCAGCTGCTTTACCTCTGTGAGGCCCAACACTCAAAAGGTGCTTTTTACACATGCCACCAGCATAGGTGCCAATTATTTTACACCAGCATTGACCACGATTGTGATTTCACTTGGTTTGATGGGTCTTCTCAAGCACAGCATATTGCCAAAGGTCTTGGTTACTAGCCATTGCCACTGTGAAGCCCAAAGTTTGAAGATCATGCTTCACCACCTCATCCCATGCCTTAGAATTGATGCACTTGAAGTATCAGATACAGTTGTAACGTCTCAGTTGAAAATACCGTCCACATGTATCATGTGTGTGTGTGCATGCATGCATATATTCATATACATATCATCATCATCATCATCATCATCATTGTTTAACATCTGTTTTCTATGCTGGCATGGGTTAGATGGTTTGACTGAGGATTGGCAAACCAGCAGGCTGCACCAAGCTCCACTCTGGTCAGGCAAGGTTTCTACAGCCAGATGCCCTTCCTGATGCCAACCACTCCAAGAGTGTAGTGGGTGTTTTTTACATGCCACCAGCACAGGAGTCAGTTAGGCAGCAGTGGCATCGACCATGTTCAGATGGTGCTTTTAACATACCACCAGCATGAGGAGCCAGTCAGGCAGGATACATATATACCTATATATATATATATATATATATATATATATATATACGAGCATACATAGAGGTAGGCACCGTTAATTGAAGAGTTAACTTCGTTAATCATTAATCTGTTAACGTTAACCTTTATTGAAAAAAGGCATAACTACAGTTTGATACCCCATCAACTTTGTTGCCTCATAACTTCCATAAAAATGGACACATTTTAATGAAACTTATATCGCTTATATCCTGTAGATTGAGTGTATGTAAAGATTTGTTGGAAAAAAATTCTCCAAGGGGTTGGAGAGAGGAGTTTCAGAAAATTCACAGGACCCAAAAGTTATATATTTATATATGCATAAATTAATCCTATAAAACTCTCTGACGAAGCCTAAAGGCATACCCACATACCCTTATTTTATCTACAGATTACTACAATACACTGAAAAGATGATGTAACATATGGAGTACTGTGACCTCTTGGCTGAAACAGCTGTAAGAAACTGGTCTTCTTTCTCCATTCTAGAAATTACTAATATTTTACACATGAATTTATATAATATCTGAACTGTTTAAATTAAATAAATAGACATTATATAATGTCTAACAGCTGATGAATACTACCTCTGGATTCCCTCCATTTCCTTCTTACACATATATATATATATGTATATATATATATATATGTATATATATATATATATGTATATATATGTATATATATATATATGTATGTATATATATATATATGTCATCATCATCGTTTAACGTCCGCTTTCCATGCTAGCATGGGTTGGACGATTTGACTGAGGACTGGTGAAACCGGATGGCAACACCAGGCTCCAGTCTGATTTGGCAGAGTTTCTACAGCTGGATGCCCTTCCTAACGCCAACCACTCAGAGAGTGTAGTGGGTGCTTTTACGTGTCACCCGCACGA
>NC_068987.1:43295575-43308591 GCF_001194135.2 Octopus bimaculoides
AAGCCTCTATATATATACTACGTCATATATAAACAAACTTAAGTTTGTTTTTGAAGTACTGAAATGTATTGCGGTACAAGTAGAAAGATATATTTTTTCAACGTGTAAAATACTGATGTAACAGTATATATGGGATAATATCCCTTACAGAGCAGAAAAATATGACAGCAACTAGCCATGAGAATCAAACTCATATCCCTTTTGACAGTTTGTAGGGAATAAATGTTTGTGGATTGTATTTGAAAAAGATGTGTCGCTGTATTTTTTTGGTTGTTATCTTGGTGAAAGACAGTGTTAGAAATGGGAAGTGAACTTACAATTCCCGCCAATTAGAATGAGGTCATTGGTAACCATAGGTACATATATATGTGTAGATATATGTGTGTATTTATGTAGGATTGGTAGTCTGTCTGTTTATTTGACTCTCACTCTTTCTTTCTGTCTTTTTTCTTGGATTGTTTGTAAACGTTCGTAAGACAAAGTAGCAGTTGAAACGATTTGTAATGGTAGTAGAAAGAGGAAATTAGATTATATTAGAAGGGAAAATAGTTATGTATGTAGTTTTATCGATTTTTTTCGTAACTGGGAGTTATTTTGACAGGAAAAATGACCCTATGACATAAGTTATGGTATTTAGAATATTAATTCTGATTTTTTCATCCACTAAATTTGGAATTTTGTAAATGTATGAATTTTAAACATGCATACACACAGAGAAAATATGCCTTTTATAGATAAGATAAGCATATATATATATATATATACACATATAAAAGCATCTCTCTCTCTCTCTCTCTCTCTCTCTCTATATATATATATATATATATATATATATATATATATAAGCATATATATTTCGTACTTTTCTCTAAAATAATTCTTACTTGTCTGCTCTGCCCCTTCAAATGACTTTATCGTGTCCGTTGTTGTGCCCACCCTTTCTCACCCCCACCACCAATACTGGAAATCTCTTTCTCTTATTAGACATCCAGTTGCCCTTTCTCTCTCTCTCTGCTTATATTTGTAATCTTGCTGCCCTTTCTTTTCTCTCCCCCACCCCATATCTGGACTAATTAAACCAGATAGTAGCCCACTTACCCTCTCCTTTTTTTTTTACATTTATATCTGTAGTATCAGTAATGCTTATGCCTACAATGCTTATGACGCTTATATTTACAATGCCCTAAACCTTTTCACATACAATGCTTCCTTACTCCTATCTTCCAGTAGAAGCAACAACCTTAACAATTCTAACAGGCTTGAATGATGGTAGGTTAAAAGCAAGAACAATATTATGATCACAGGAACCTTCTTTTCAGGTGCTGAATAACATCTCTTCTTCCTATGTCACCTCCCATATTTCTTTCCAAGTTTTCAGAGTCAGCACTGTAACTGTAGGCACATTGAAAGGTAGGTCAAGCAAGATTGTAGAGATGCTTGAACGGGGACGTGTTGATGTATGTTGTGTACTAGAGGTAAAGTGGAGAGGAGCTTCAGTCAGAGCTCTCACAAGCAAAGCACATAGGTATAAACGCTTCTGGGAAGGTAACAGTGATGGAATAGGAGGTGTGGGCATACTTCTTGCAGAGAAACGAGTGGATAAAGTCATAGAGGTAGTGAGGGTGTGCGATAGAGTACTTAAACTCAGGCTAGTCTTGCAGAATGGTATAGCTACAATTATCTCTGCCTACACCCCACAAGCGGGCCTACTAAATGAACAGTAGGATCACTTTTATGATATTCTTCTGCAGGCTACCTCAAAGTCGAGTAACAATGATCTCATCTTTGTAGCTGGAGATTTTAATGGGCATGTCGGTACCAGAAATGAAGAGGGAATTAGGCTCCTGGTATTCTGCAATGCAAATAACCTATTGAACTGCAACACCAACTTCAGGAAGCCAGCTAGCCACTTCATAACCTATCAATCAGGTGACTCTGCTAGCCAGATTGATTTCATTCTCAGTAGACAGCAGGATGCATGATTGCTCTTAAATACAAAGACCCTCCCTTGTGAAGAAAGTACCCACCAGCATAGACTAGTTATTAGTGACTTTAGACTCAAGGCCAGAAGGATGCCAAAAAGCAGAACAATCTGGAAAAGAAGGACTTGGAAGCTTAAGAACCCTTCGCATGATCAGAGATTTAGGGATATCCTTACCGAGAAATTTGATGATAGGGAGGAGGAGCTACAGTCCTGTGACATAGAAGGCAGCTGGGAATTCCTGCAAGACAGCTTGCTGAGTGCCACAGACCAAATCTGTGGCTGGCGCAAAGTCCCTTCCTGACCTAGGGTAACATGGTGGTGGAACAATACTGTAGACAGGACCATTAGAGCAAAGAAACAGGCTTGGGAGGCCTGGAAGAGTGAGGGTAGCAGGAGAATGTATCAGATGGCTAAAATTGAAGCTAGGACACAGGTATATATAGCCAAGGGAGAAGCAGAAAAAAAGAAGTTTGCCAATATTCAGTGACATGAAGACCAAAGAACTGAAGTATTTCGGATTGCAAGACAGTGTGTGAGAGAAAGCTGTGTTGTCATAGGAGAGAAATGAGTTTGCATAGATGATGGTGCCCTTGCGTTTAATGATTCTGCAAAGAAAGAGGCTTGGAGATGCCATTATGAAAGACTGCTGAATGTGGAGAATGAAGGGGAGGAGGAGAGTCTGCCAATGGTTTACCCAATTGAGGGACCAGCTACCAGAATCAACAGTACCCCGGTAGATAAAGCAATTAAAGATGTGAAGATAGGAAAAGCGCCAGGACCATCAGGAATCACTGCTGAGATGCTTAAAATATCACCCGCATTGTAAATCAGGTAGTTCAATGAAGGAATCATACTCAATGACTGGTTTAGCAGCACCATAGTCAACTGCTACAAAGGTAAAGGTGATGCTTTAGATAGAAATAACTACAGGGGTATCAAATTATTGGATCAGGTGATGAAAGTTATAGAGAGGGTCATAGTCCAACTAATTAGGAAGAGAGTTAGCCTACATGAGATGCAGTTTGGTCTTGTGCCAGGCAGAAGCACCACTGATGCTATATTTCTGGTAAGGTAACTGCAGGAGAAATATCTAGCCAAAGATAAATGTCTGTACTTGGCTTTTGCTGATTTGGAGAAAGCCTTTGACAGGGTCCCCGATCCCTTTTCCGGTGATCAATGTGGAAACTGGGGATAGACGAGTAGTTGGTAAAAGCTGTACAAGCCCTGTACAGGGATGCTGACAATAAGGTGAGGATTGGCAATGAGTATAGTGAAGAATTCCGAGTAGAAGTAGAGGTTCACCAAGGATCAGTCCTCAGCCCCCTCTTATTCATTATAGTCCTCCAGGCAATAACAGAGGAATTCAAGACAGGCTGCCCCTGGGAGGTCCTCTATGCTGATGACCTTGCTCTAATAGCTGAGTCACTGCTAGAACTAGAGACGAAATTTACGGTGTGGAAGCAAGGTCTAGAATTGAAGGGCCTTAGGGCCTTAACCGAGTAAAAACCAAAGTCTTAGTAACCCCTTCAATTAGATGGACCTGCTCAATCTGTAGAAAAGGCGTGGGTATAAACTCCATACAATATACCCAGTGTAAGCTATGGGTACATAAAAGGTGCAATAATATCAAAGGAAGCTTAACCAGAAAGATAGTTTTTGTGTATGCCAGATGCACAGGGCAATAAACACTGAAGATGTGAAGAAAACAGATTCCATCACATGCTTCTGCTACCTAGGTGACCAAGTCTGTAGTTGTGGTGGTGGTGGGTGGGTTGCTCTGAGAATGTAGCGGCTAGAATAAGAATAACCTGGGCAAGCTTCAGGGAGTTCTTATCTCAGTTGACAACTAAAGGCCTCTCACTCAGGATGAAAGGTAGACAGTATGATGCATGTGTGTGAACTGCAATGCAACACGGCAGTGAAACATGGGCCATGACTGCTGAGGACATGTGTAGGCTTGAAAGAAATGAAGCTAGTATGATCCGCTGAATGTGTGATATCAGTGGGCATACACGACAGAGAGTAAGCACCCTGAGAGAAAAGTTGGGCATAAGAAACATCAAATGTGCTGTGCAAGAGAGACGACTGCACTGGTATGGTTATGTGTTATGTATGGATGAGGACAGCTGTGAAGAAGTGCCACTCCCCAACTGTGGAAGGAACCTGTGGAAGAGGTAGACCCAGGAAGATGAGGTGGTGAAGCATGACTTTCGAACACTGGGCCTCACAGAGGTAATGACAGGAGACTGAGACCTTTGGAGATATGCTGTGATTGAGAAGACCCGGCAACTACAGTGAGATTGCAGCCATGCATGTCCAGTCCAGTTAAGAGTACTCCTGATGCATCAGGCGATATAATAATATGCTTGAGAAGACCTATTGAGTCAAATAAAACCAATATTGTAGCTGTGGCCAGTGCCCGCTGACTGGCTCCTGTGACAGTGGCACGTAAAAAGCACCATCCAAACGTGGCTGATGCCAGTACACCCTCACTGGCTCCCGTGCTGGTGGCACATAAAAAGCAGTATTTGAACGTGATCAATGCCAGGACCACCTGACTGGCTGCCATGCCGATGGCATGTAAAAAGTACTATCCGAACATGATGAATGCCAGGCCCCCTGACTGGCTCTGTGCCGGTGGCACATAACAAGCAGCCACTACACTCTTGGAGTGGTTGGCATTAGGAAGGGCATCCATCTGTAGAAACATTGCCAGATCAGATTGGAGCCTGGTGCAGCTGCTGGCTCTCCAGACCTCAGTCAAACCGTCCAACCCATACCAGCATGGAAAACGGATGTTAAATGATGATGATGATAATGACTTTCAGAGTTTAAACAATTTTCTGAAACCAAAGCTAACTGTGGCTTCCTATAATGATGGCCACAATAATAATAGTTGGCCCAGGGAGAATATAACCAGGTTAGAGCTGGTTATTTGTAACTGGGGTGACCCTTTACATGAAAATCTCAACTAAACACACTTCGGGAGTAAACCCTGTAGAAAATCACCCATTCTTTGCAATGATAGAAATTAATATTTATCCAGATAATGGTGTGAACAGGAAGACTCCCCAGGGAGTCCAAGACACTGGAGCTCCCACATCTGGCAGAGGCCTCTTGGAGAGCAATGGAGTGAAAGTCCAGGCTCCACCTTGTCATGGTCCCTTTACTGGTCAAAATACGTAGTGTACTTGCAAACACAAGTAGTCTACTGATATAAACGAAAAAGCAATAGAGTGTTTCTTAACAAAGGGTTTCTTAATGAAACCCAAATTCAGACAATCAGAAAATACCTCTATAATCACGATAACCGTGAGCAGGATAATGTAGGTGAAGGTGAAAGTGTAGTAGAGGAGAGGGACTTGTGTTAAGGAACAGAAAAGAATGAGTATAATGTAGAGGACTCTATAATAACAGAGGATATGACCGAGGAACAGAGGGACCTAATGATAAGACTCAAAGAAAAAATTATTACAAGAACAAAGATTGAACTGGTCACTTTGAGATGCTTTCATCATCATCATCATCATCATCGTTTAATGTCTGCTTTCCATGCTAGCATGGGCTGGACGATTTGACTGAGGACTGGCGAACCAGATGGCTGCACCAGGCTCCAATCTGATCTGGCAGATTTTCTACAACTGGATGCCCTTCTTAATGCCAACCACTCCGAGAGTGTAGTGCGTGCTTTTATGTGCCACTGGCACAAGGGTCAGTCAGGCGGTAACTGGCAATGGCCACACTCAAGAGCAGAGATTGAGGTTTGCTGGCCACTGCTGGAGAAGTAAAGAACTTGTGAGTAATGTGTTGCTGTGGATACCAAATCATGGTACTACAGTGGCTGGAAGACCATGGAAGACATATATATAACGGCTTGCAGAAGATTTAGATTTCTACTTTGTATCTTTATTTAGTTGTTCTGTTTGGTATTTGAAATTTGAAATTTCACTCTGTTTTCTTAATGCTTAACTAATGTTTTAGTATTCATAAATTTTGATGGTTTACAGTGCTTCTTTATCATTAATGTAGCATGAATAGACCTTTTGAGGTAAGTTGCTGCCATACTATAAAACAATGAGTTTTTGATTGTTTTCCAATAAGACCAATAAAAATTTTACTAAATTTTCAGACAAGTTCTCTACTTACTTGCAGGAGTTGTTCTCTTTATTTTTTGTATTCAGAAGTTCATTCTGTTATCTTCCTTGTCTCATCATCATCATCATCATCATTTAACATCCGTTGTCCGTGCTAGCATGAGTTGGACAGTTTGATCAAGGATGGTAAACTGAGGGGCTGTGCCAGGCTCCAGTTTGATTTGGTATGGTTTCTATGGCTGGATGCTCTTCCTAATGCCAACCACTACAAGAGTGTTATGGGTGCTTTTACATACCAGTTGTGTGATACTAGTATCTGCCATGACTACAATTTCACTTGGCTTGATGGGTTTTCTTCTCAAGCAGGGCATATTGCCAAAGGTCAAAGTCATTTGTCATTGACTCTGTGAGGCCCAATACTCAAAAGGTGTTTTTTACGTGCCCCCAGCATGGATGCCAGTTATGCAACACCAGCATCAGCCATGACTGTAATTTCACTTGGCTTGATGGGTCTTCTCAAGCATGGCATATTGCCAAAGGTCTTGGTCACTAGTCATTGCTTCTGTGACGCCCAACGTTTGAAGATCATGCTTCACCACCTCATCCCATATCTTCCTGGGTCTGCCTCTTCCATAGGTTCCCTCCACAGTTAGAGATTGGCACTTCTTTACATAGCTGTTCTTGTCCATATGCATCACATGACCATACCAGTGCAGTTGTCTCTCTTCCACACCACATCTGATGCCTCTTATGTCCAACTTTTCTCTCGGTGCTTACACTGTTGTACATGTATGCTGACACTGCACATCCAGCGAAGCATGCTAGCTTCATTTCTTTCAAGTCTAGTCATGTCCTTGGTGGTCACAGCCCGTTTCATTCACTACTGTGTAGCATGGCTGTTTGCACACAGGTATTATACAGTGTGCCTTTCACTCTGAAGGAAAGGCCCTTGTTGCCAACAAAAGCAGGAGCCCTCTGAACTTTTCAATAGGTTGAACTTCGTTCAGCCTATTCTTATTCTTGTAGCTATGCTCTCAGAGCATCCACCTTTGCTATTGACTTGGTCACCTAGATAATGAAAGCTAGCAACTACTACTAGCTTGCCTACCGATATGATGGAATCTAATTTCTGTACATTTTTAGTGTTTATTGTACCTGTTCACCTTCCACACACAAAAACTATTTTCCCCAGTTAACCTTCCTCTGATATTGCTGCAGCTCTTATGTGTCCATAGCTTACACCAGGTACATCTTATGGAATTTCTACCTACACCTTTCCTACAGATCGAGCAGGGCCATCTACCTGAAGGGATTTATGATTTGTCTGCCTTCCTACTTACTGACTCTAAGGCCCTTGGATTCTACACCTTGCATCCACATCTGAAACTTCTTCTGGTAGTGATTCAGCTATAAGAATAAGGTCATCTGCATAGAGGAACTCTCAGGGGCAGCCTGTTTTAAATTCCTCTGTTATTGCCTGGAGGACTATGATGAACAAGAGGGGGCTGAAGACTGATCCTTGGTGAACCCCTACTTCTACCCTAAATTCAGCGCTATACTTGTTGCTAATCTTCACTTTACTGACAACAACTCTGTACATGCATCTACCAACCACTCGTCTATCACTAGTTTCCATATTGATCACCAAGTAAAGGATTGGGGGACCCTGTCAAAGGCTTTCTCCATGTCAATAGAAGCCAAGTACATAGGTTTATCTTGGCAAGGTACTTCTCTTGCAGTTGCCTTACCAGAAATATAGCATCAGTGATGCTTCTCTCTGGCACAAAACCAAACTGCATCTCAAGACTAACCCTCTCCCTAATTAGTTGGGCTATGACCCTCTCCATAACTTTCATCACCTGACCCAACAATTTGATACCTCTGTAATTATTTCTGTCTAAGCCACCACCTTAGCCTTTGTAGCAGTTGACTATGGTGCTGCTACACCAGTCATTGGGTATGACTCCTTCATATACAACCTAATTACCTATATGGGTGACTAGACCATAACTCACACCACCAGATATTTTAAGCAGTGTTTTAATGTTCATAAAGTCAGACAATTTTCCCAGCATTGCATCAATTATAAGTAATTTCAATGCTACTTCAGCATATAGTGTACTGCAATATCTATTGTCTGTGCTGTGAAATTACTGATTGAAAACGCATATCTACATAAGAAATGATGTTCTTCATGAATGTCTGCAGTGAATCATACTTGTATAATATTTTGGGAGTGATAAATATAACTTTCTTATTTTCCTGTTATTCTGGCAATTTTTTTTTACTTCCTCATCCTCTAATTATCAACTTTCATCAGGTAACTTTTTCAACAATAACTGTCATTATTAACAGGTCGGGTGCTCCAGTAATAACACTGGCCAACAAATTCTAAATTTTTTTCTGCTGACCTAAGTTTGAGACCTGTTTTTGGATAATTTAGGCTCACTGAGTTTTAAAATGGCAACTGTTTTTTTTTCTCACATCAAGTTAGGGTTTCAGAAATTTCTCGATGTATTTTTTGTAGGGCATGTTAGCAGTAAGAGTCTCAGTGTTAGTTGAGTGTTCAGTGAGTGAGATTCTAACACTGTCAGCCTGGAAAATGTAACTGTGTAGAAGTGTGCTTCCTAATAACTGTGTGCTCCAACACTCGGCCATCTTAATCTGCATTAATCTCTTCTTACTAACAACTATACAAAAGATATCATAGTTAAACATTTCTGTTGAATATTTATTTTATCTATGCATTTAGACACCTATTTAGACAAACCTTGATATATAAATACGTTCTGTATTAATTTTTCTCTTTTCACATTTATTTCATGAAGTAATGAAGGGGCTCAGTAGCATGGCGTCACTGCAAAAGAAATGTTTGAATTCCCCTGACTCTTTTTGTTATATATGCAGGTGTTTTACTATACCAAGTCAAAGAATGAACCTCAGTAACTTTGTGAAAAGATCCTACTTGGTTTACTTTAAGATTGAAGTTGGTGGACAGAATAAATTGTGGGCCCTGAACAATGTATGTAAACCCTGCATCAAAAATCTATGCCAATGGACAAAGGGCCCAAGGAAACAACTAATATTTGGCATTCCTATGGTATGGTGGGAGCCAAAGAACCATGTAAACAATTGCTACTTTTGTCTCACAAAGACTTCTGGATATAGGTGCAGGAGTGGCTATGTGGTAAGTAGCTTGCTTACCTCTGTTTTGGAGAGTGCTTCTGCTAACTGTTCCTACCATTTTGTTCTTACTTTGGAGCAAGTAAGACGTGCCTTGTTATTGTGAATTAACTGTTTGTATTCATTGGAGTACTGTCTTTGTGGATTTATGCGTTTTTTGGATTTTTTATGCTTCCCTATCAGGAAGGTAAGGTGAAAAACCTTCTTAACTTTAATTGTGCAATTGAAACTTTTTCTTCAAGCCATTGTAGGCTTTTTCTTGTGCCATGCCCCACCAAGGATGGGGGGCAGGGGGCAAGATTTGTTGTTATTGTGAATTAACTGTTTGTGTTCGTTGGAGTACCATTTTTGTAGATTTACATGTGCTTTGGATTTTTTTACATTTCTCTATCAAAGGTAAGGCAAAAAACTTATTTGTGTAATTGAAACTTTTTACAAGCCGTTGTAGGTTTTTACCTTGTGCCACGTCCCCTATAAAATAAGTAAGTCTCTTACTTCAGGTCCAAACTAAAAGAATTTTGTACAGATGGCACTAAAAAGCTTCTTGTCAGATGGGATGAGCTCACTGAAAACAATCTCCATTAACTACTCTTTCATTTTGAAAGTTTTTAGGAAATTGAACAGAACTTTCATTACAGCCTGAGATGAGTGTGTATGTACGTTCTGAACATCACTTAGTTGCAAGTAGTTTGTTTACATTCCCTCACAAATTGTCCGTTAGATCTGTGCTTACTAAGATGTATGGAATAAAACATCCTTTACTCAAAAAACCAGACAAGAACATCCAGCTAAAAACCAATGCCTCAATAATAGATATTTGTCTACCCCATGCTAGCATGGAAAAATAGATGAACAAACAATCAAGTATGGCAATCTGTTTCTGCCACCTGATTCTTAATTAATGAGGACAATAATGTTGTAAGCACAATGCCACACAGTGGTTACAGTCTTTAGACCAAGCTAGGGCTGATCCTTAATGGCTATAATATCATTTGAACTCAGAATGTAAAACGCAATAGCTAAATACTGCAAAGCATTTTGTGTGTCACTGTTCTTACCACCTTTCAGCTTCTTCACAACAACAATTATAATTCTTTCTAGTTTTTGCACAAGGCCAACAATTGTGAGGAGAAGCTGGATTTTAAAGGCATTAAATATATTCAAGATCTCTCCTCTTGCAAAAAGGTTTTCTGTAATATACTATGGAACAGTGGAACATGAAATTGTTTTTCAACCACAAGAAAGGTTGAATGTGTCAAAGAATGTCAAAATAAATTGTGAAATATTCCAGGGGCAATTCACTCTCCCCTATTTTTTTCTGTCTTTCCCTTATTCCCTTGCCCCATGAGTTGAATAGCACAAATTACAGGTACAAAATGTTTAATAAGATCATCTCACACTTGTTCTACAGGGATGATCCAAAATTATATACAAAAGACGACAAGGATCTGAAAGGGCCACTGATAACACTGAAAAGATTCAGTGATGATGTTAGTATGGAATTTGGCCAAAAGCTACATTCAAACATGGTAAACTGACAGCTAATACCTTGACCCAACTTGATAATGATACAACTATCAAGGATCTGAATCAAGAAGGCTTTTATAAGTATCATGGAGTAAACAAATGGAAAGGTATTCAGCACAGGTCAATGAAAGAGAAGATCAGGGAAAAATATTATAGACGTGTCAGAATGGTCCTGAATACTGAGCTGAACTCCCAGAATAGAATTGCAGTTACAAACTCCTTGCTGGTACCAGTTGTCCAGTATAGCCTTAATGTCATCAACTGGAATTTGAGAGAACTCTAACACATGGACATAAAGACCAAGGAACTGCTGACATTAAACAGGATGCAACACCCACAATTAGATGTCCAAAGGCTCTATCTCCCATGAAAGGAGGGTAGTAAAGGACTAATCCAACTTGAAACATCCAATAAAATGATCACAATAGGACTCCAAATGTACATCTAAAGTAAAACCCAACTAGATGCTACAGCTGGTATTACAACATGAACAGCCTAAGAAACTGCACTCAATCTCATAAGAGGTATATAAATACTGAAGAAACAAATGAACCAAAAAACTATAGACCTATAACCTGCTTAACAACTATGTATAAGATATTAACATCTGTCATGACCGAATGTATATATAACTTAATAGAAAATGGCATCTTCTCTAATGAGTAAAAAAGCTGTAACTGTGGGTCCTACCGTTACAAAGATCAGCATCTCCTCAATAAGATGATTTTTGGAAGATTATTGCAAACGGTACAAGAACCTGTCAATAGCCTGGATAGACTTTAAAAATGCTTTTGATAGTCTACCATATAGCCAGACTGAGAAATGTTTTGAAACTTATAAAATAGCATCTACTCTACAAAACCTCTTATCTGTAAGTATGAAATCACACAAAAATCACCCTGATTTTGAATAGTGAGAATGAATCTTTGAATGCTAATGTTAAAATTTCATGTATTTTCCAAGGTGACTCTCTGTCACCACTCCTTTGTCTAGCTCTAATACATCTTTCCAAATTGCTCAAAGAAGCAGTGTGACTCTAAAATTTCTGATAAAACTAAGTAAATCATCTTTTTTTAGATGGATAATTTAAAGGTCTTTATGAAAAATGACCGGCAACTGCAAAGCTTATTAGCAGTTGTAAAACAGTTTAGTCATGACATCAGGATGGAATTTGGTTTTGATAAGTGTGCAAAAGCCACCTTCATCAGAGGGAAACTGGGCTAAATATTCAACATTGAACTTGATTAACAGACTGTTATAAAGGAGTTAAAACCAGAGGAGGGATACAAATATCTAGTGGGTATATGAAGGTGATGGAATCAAACACTCAATAATAAGGGAAAGGATCAGAAAAGAATGTAATCACAAGTTAAAGGCAATACACAAAACAGCTAAATGAAAGAAACAGGATCTGCGGGCTTGATAGAAAAATCTGAAAATTGTTGACAATGAATAGAATGCACCACCCTAAAGCAGATGTGGAACAACTTTACTTGCCAAGAAATAATAATCCTTTCTACTATAGGCACAAGGCCTGAAATTTTGGGGATGAGTGTAGTTGATTATATCAAACCCCAAAAGAATGAAAAGCAAAAGTAAAGTCAACCTCAGTGGAATTTTAACTCAGAACATAAAGATGGGCAAAATTTGTTCAGCATGCTAATGATGATGATGATGATTTCTAGTATTTTGAGGTGAAGGTATTAGTTGATTAAATGAAACCAAGCAGGATGAAAAGCAAAGTTGACCTCAGTTGGATTTGAACTCTGAACATAAAGAGCTGAAACTGATACAAAGCATTTTCTACAATGCTGAGGCAATTCTGCTAATTCACCACCCTAATAATAATAATAATAATAATAATAATAATAATAATAATAATGATGATGATGATAATGATAATAATAATAAGAACAGACACCGGGGAAGTGAACAGACACCGGGGAAGTTTAATATGTGAGAACAATAAATCACTGCTCCGAAACTTATCCAAAAACATCGGAAATAAAGACATCGCATTGAGCCAAAAAATAGCTGACAAAGGGTTGGATTATATCCGAGTAAGTAATATTCATTGAAATTTATTTCTATCTTTCCAAATATAATGATGTATTTCAACTTGATACCTCCACTACCCGCACAGCGATCGTAAACACACGTGTTACATCAAAATCAAACCATCTTCGAACCCCAAAACACCATGTACAAAAAAATTACAAACAGATTAA
>NC_068987.1:43312322-43314158 GCF_001194135.2 Octopus bimaculoides
ATAGAGATAACTCGAATGTGGAATCTAAAAACAGAAACAATTCCTATCATAGTAGGTGCCTTAGGTATAATAAAAAAATATTCAGACAAATACATAACAAAAACACCAGGACTTACAAATATATATAACATACAGAAAATTGCACTACTGGGTACTGCACACATTCTACGCAAAACACTTTCAATACAGTAAACATAAGAGCACCACAGCAAACCACAGCACATACCCAAGGTGCACAGAGCTGCGCTCGGTAGTGAAGTGAAATCACGTTATAAAAATAAAACTACTGAACAATAATAATAATAATAATAATGATGATAATAATGATGATGATAATGATGATGAAGATGATGATGATGATAAATGCCCGGATGCAGTACCAGGCAGTGGCTCTCATGGCTTCTGATCTTAATTGATTGGAAGTGTTATCATGTACATTGTTTTGCCTTGGTATAAAAGTTGGGCTACAGCAAATATTCTGCTTAATACCACAGATTTGCTTGTCAGTTGTTTGACTTTAGCCAGTTGAGCATGGCCCTTAGTGGTTGATGATATGTGCATCTCTGATCATGAGCAGATGTAGTAGGGGAGCATCATAGCCATGTGTTGAGAGGAATTCTTTGGGGGTTTGAATAATTCACCTTTGGAAACATTGGTATTTTGCTCAACATCCTTAAACAAACCTTATTCAGGAACCTTTTGAGCGGAATGGGCTACACAACATGAAGAAAATTCTAACTGGGCCCCACCTGCGTGGTCATGCACTGTTTATCTTGATATGAGATCACCATGTTGCACACATATGGTTGTGATGCATGTGCCTGATGTACCCTTATCAGATGGGTAGTCATGATGGGTATAATGGGCTTCATATATTTTACCCCAGTGTCACTTTGATGGCAAGGACTGCTCTCTCACTCAATAATAATAATAATAATAATAATAATAATAATAATAATAACAATAATAATAATCTTTTCTACTATATCGGAGAGGGGGCAAGTCAATTACAAATACTCAACTGGTACTTGTATTGACTCTGAAAGGATGAAAAGCATAGTCAACCTCAACCGAATTTGAACTCAGAATGTAAAACCAGAAGAAAGGCTACTAAGTATTTTATCTGGCAAATTAATGATCCTGTCAGTTTGCTGCCTCATTACCCTAACATTAATTCCTTCTACTACAGGTACAAGACAAGCAATAATTCCTAAAATATGCACATGACTAAAATTCTGGTAGGCATGTATGGTCAATTAGATAACTCACACCCACCCCACTGCCTAAGCAGTACTCATTTTATCAATCCAAGAAGGATGAAAGGTGAAAATCATCCACACTGGGATTCAGAACATCAACAGATGCCAATGAAAGATGCTACAATGCATTTTGTCCAATATCCTAAAATTTCAGTCATTCCAATGTCAACTGGGTAATAATAATAATAATTATCTCTTTTAAAAGCACAAGGCCTGAAATTCTGGGGGAGGGGACTAGACAATTACATCAAGCCCAGGGTTTCACTGGTACTTAATTTATTGATCCCAAAAGGATGAAAGGTAAAGTCGACCTCAGCGTAATTTGAATTCAGAATGTGAAGACAGACAAAATATTGCTAAGCATTTCACCTGGCATACTAACGATTCTGCCAGCCCATCACCTTAGTAGTAGTAGTAATCCTTTCTACTATAGGTACAAGGCCTGGGTTTTGTAGGGAGGGGCACAGTTGATCACATCAAACCCAGTGCTCAACTGGTACTTAATTTATTGACCCTGAAAGGATGAAAGGCAAAGTCAACCCCAGCCGAATTTGAACTCAGAACATAAAGACAGACA
>NC_068987.1:43314168-43318261 GCF_001194135.2 Octopus bimaculoides
TGAAAGGCAAAGTTGACCTCGACGGAATTGGAACTGATGACAAACCACTAAGCATATTGCCTGGCATGTTAACAATTCTGCCAGCTTGCCACCTTTAATAATAATCCTTTCTGCTGAAGGCACAAGGCCCGTAATCTTTGGGGAGGAGGCCAGTTGATTAGATCGACCCCAGTACACAACTGGTACTTAATTTATCAACCCTGAAAAGAATGAAAGGCAAAGTCAACCCCAGCCGAATTTGAACTCAGAACATAAAGACAGACAAAATGCTGCTGAGCATTTTGCCCAGTGTGCTAACAATTCTGCCAGCTCACTAATAACAATAATTTCAAATTTTGGCACAAGGCCAGAAATTTCAGGGAACGGGAAAAGTAGATTACATTGGCCCCAGTGTTCAACTGGTACTTATTCTATCAACCCTGAATGGATCGAAAGGCAAAGTCAACCTCAGTGAAATTTGAACTCAGAACACAAGGATGGACAAAATGCTGCTAAGCATTTTGCCTGGTGTGCTAACAATTCTACCAGCTTGAAGTAGTAGTAGTAATAACAACAACAACAACAACAACAATTAATGAATAAATTAATGAGAATTATACATAATTACAAACAAACAAATGCTGCTAATGACTGTCTATTCAATATGTTGATGTTCCTGCCAAAGAGTGTGTATTTTATTAATCATGTGCTGGCCAATGCTGGAAGAATAGAAGGCGTACAAACTGCAGATATTTATAAAAATCCATGCTAGGTACAACAGGCAGTCTGGTTCAGTGGTAGCCATACTTGACAGAGGGCCTATCATGTCCTGTTCACTGACCTCAACAGATGCGTCAGCTTCAAGTCCTGAAAAAGACAACGATGAAAGATGTACATGAGTATTATGTGTGTGTGTGTGTGTGTGTGTGTGTGTGTGTGTGTGTGTGTAAGTAAGTATATATGTGGCTGTGTAGTAAGAAGCTTGATTCTCAATCACATGGTTCCAGGTTCAGGCCCACTGCGTGACACCTTGGGCAAGTGTCTTCTACTATAGCCTCGGGCCAACCAAAGCCTTGTGAGTGGATTTGGTAGATGGAAACTGAAAGAAGTCTGTCATATACATATGTATATGTTTGGGTGTGTCTGTGTTTATCCCACTACCATTACTTGACAACTGATGTTGGAGTGTTTGCACCCCCATAGCTTAGTGTTTCAGCAAGGAAGGCTGTCCTGGGGTCAATTTGTTTGACTAAAGGTGGTGCTCCAGCATGGCAGCAGTCAAATGACTGAAACAAGTAAAAGAATAAAAGAAAAGAATATATAAGCATATGTGTGTGTGTCTGTGCGTATATATATATATATATATATATATATATACACACACACACACAATTGCAGCATGGAAGGTGTTTATAAGCCATTTAAAAACACACAAAAACCGTTAGATTCACTTCAACATTTAAATTGTCAAAATATTTTCATCGCTTTGAAACCACAACCTGTTCACTGACAAAATTCCGTGCTACATACATATATCATTGTTTAGTGTCCAATGTTACATGTCTGCATAGATCACACACAATTTTTCGAATCAGATTTTCTATGGCTGGATATCCTTCCTACTGCTAACCTACACCTATTTCCAAGCAAAATAATATTTCCCCATGGAAGACTGGATACAAACATTGTTTATCTGACGGTGATGCTCATTTACAATCATCAAATGATGTTAAGACAAGGGTATATACACACAAAGTTCTTTCAATTTCCATCTACCAAATCCACTTACACTATTTTGGTAAGCCCAGGGCTACAGTAGAAGACACTTGCTCAAAATACTGTATGGTGAAACTGAACCCAAGACTACATAATTATTGCAATATGTATGTATATATGTATATATCAGGTCATCCCATAAGTTCTGTCCGAATTTTGAATAAAGAAAACAAGTGATCAAATGTTATATTTAATTGAAATTTAATCATCAATGTACTTTCCCTGATTATCTATGACTTCCTCCCATCTATTTACAAGCTTTTTAATCCCATCAATGTAAAACTCTTTTGGTTTCAAAGCGAAGAACTCTGAAATGTCAGTTTTGACCTCCTCCTGGCTTGCGAAAGTTTTGTCCCCAAAATGATTCTGGAAACTACGAAACAAATGGTAGTCTGAAGGAGCAAGGTCAAGAGAATAAGGTGGATGAGGAAATTTTTCCCAACCAAGCTCTTCGATCTTCTGTGATGTGATCTTTGCAGTGTGGGGTTGTGCATTGTCCTGATGAAACATCATTCCTTTTCGATTCACTAAAGCAGGTCTTTTTTTCTTCAAAGCTTGGTTCAAACGCTCTAATTGCTCACAGTCAAGCGGTACTGGCAATGGCCACGCTCAAAACAGTGTATTTTACGTGCCACCTGCACAAGAGCCAGGAAGGTGATGCTGGAAACGATCACGCTCAAATGTTGCTATTTACGACCCACTGGCACGGAAGCCAGGCAGCCACTCTGGCAACGATCATGCTCAGACAGTGCTCTTAGCGCTCCACTGGTACAGGTGCCATCACGATTTCGCTTTCACTTGCCCCAACAGGTTGTCGCAAGCCGAGTTTAGTGTCCAATATATATATATACACGCATATATACATATACACACACACATGCAGATATATATATATATATATATATATATATACACACACACGCTTGAAAGGAACTCCCTCCCATGAGGCCCAACACTCAATATACATATATACCATTGGTTAAGTCATTTCGACTCTCGTCATATCTGAAGATATGTCGCTCTTTCTAAAATATTAAATAAATATGAAAGAGTATTAATTTACGTCGTCTGACAAAACAGCAACAATGTTGACACTATACTGTACTGTTAATTCCAGGTTGTATTGATTGGTTACATTCATATTCGTCTCCGGGTAATAAATAAAAAGCAATAGAAATATATAATCTGTACAGCATATTAAAATTAATCTGTATAGCATATTAAAATTAATGTTGAAATACAGTATGCATCATTGATCCCGAATTTTGTTTTACATTGAATAAAATGCAAGAGGATTTTTCTCATAGAGATAAATGTCTTGTGTTATTTGAAGAAATGGATCCCATTGCACAACGTTTTATAAAAATATTGGGGGGTTGTCAAGATACTACTGCACCTTATTACCCAATCCTTGAAGAGAAGAAGAAAAGACAATTCAAGGAACTTCAGACAGGTTTCCACAACAATCTACACCCTCACAATAGGAGTCAGTTGACCATCTCCAACCATAGACATCTAGTGTGTAATTTCCTTCTCCTCTTATACCAGCCTCAACAAGTAACACCACTGTCAGCCATCAGGTAGGTAACAGTAAAGCATTTGAAATTATTACTTTCTGATATAAAAGCAGCCTACACCTTCCAAACAATTTACCAAATTCCTAGGCTAACATAAAAACAACCTAGGCTAGCCTAGGTTTCAATCATTACATGTATATACATTTAAATAATGGTTATTTCGACTTACATATCTTGTCAGGTCCCCTCAATCACCAATGTATTTCCATACATTCACAACGTTTGTTTTGTTTTTGTTTTTGACTGCTGAATGGTAGCACTCATTCTAGTTCAGTGTGCTGTAGCACTATAACTCAATTTGTGTTGAAAATTATAGTCATGAAGAAGACTTTATTTTGATATAAAAATTAATGGAGAGGGAGAGAAAATATTTTCAGATGAAAAGGTGATTTAAGGGAGATTTAGCTGTTGTTGCAAGCACTTCCCATGACCAACTGGTACCTTCCTCATTTCGTTGTCACTCTGACATATATGTTTCTTTAATATTTTTCTCCTCATAAATACATTTTATGGAATGATAATGCAGAAGTAACACTCCAGTTTTGTTTAACTGGGATTTAAGCAAAAAAAAACAAAAAAACTGTAATTTAAATCTTTAAACCCACCCCCATACCAAGTGAGTCCATGTGTGTCAGAAAAACCACATTTACTAACTGTAAAGTATGATATTAAAATAAATTATCTTTTACATAACCTTTTAAAAATCACTGTGGATAAATCCCAGCAATGATCTTCTAAGGCTCTCCAATTACAAACAGAAA
>NC_068987.1:43318271-43319187 GCF_001194135.2 Octopus bimaculoides
GTTTTCAACTAAAAAGGCTTCTTCCATTGATAAATGCATGGTGTAAAAAAAAAAAAAAAGGCCAAAATCAGTCGAGATGAGTGTGGAGGGGGAAATCATAAATTTTCGAAATTTTTTTTTCATAAAAGCCTTCTCCCCATATAGACATTAAAATTGTATTGATTATCATGTCCCAATACCTCAAGGTTTATTTAGTTCTATACCTACAATAAATGTGCCAAAATCCAAGTCCCTGTGGCTGGTACTTTTGAATTTAGCTAAGTCTGAAAACACATGAAAAGCTTACACTTGTGTTGTAAGATCAACTGTTTATTACATGCAACAAAAAAGGTCTTACGTAAATATTTTTAAAATTGCCAAAAAAACAAAGTTTCATTTTCAAGAACCCGAAAAAAAAAAAGTATATGCTATCCCATGGACACTATCAACTTGTGTAATTTGAATATTATCACATCAGTTTCAAATATGGGTAATCATTTAGGCCTAATTAGGCAAGATTTTGACAAATTCACTGACCATTCAAATTGTCATATTTCCTAAAATATTCATCCAAATTTCACAAATGAGATATTAAAATGTTTCTTTTTGGATGCTCTCCAATACAAAGTATGATAGAAATTAGATTTAAATATTTTCAAAAATTCATCATGATACCTACTTTCATGTTTCCATTTTCACACTGAGTATACATATACTGCCTATTTTAACAGTATAAAGTAGCAATGGAGAAAAGCCTCAACTTCAAATAAATGAATAAACTATATATGTATTGATTACTTTTCTCTTCAAATGTATGTATGCGTGAGTGAGCAGACAGACAGCAGAAAGAGAAAGATGGAGGTAGTTAATAGATAGATAGGCAGGGAGGCAGACAGATATATATATATGTATATATATATATATATATATATATATA
>NC_068987.1:43319266-43333788 GCF_001194135.2 Octopus bimaculoides
AGAGAGAGAGAGAGAGAGAGAGAGAGAGAGAGAGAGAGAGAAAGAGAGAGAGAGTCACAAGAACAAAGATAGAAAAATAAAGAGCAAGAGACAGTGAAAGAGAAAAGCTAGAGAGGCATTTTACTTGACACTCTTGGTTCTGTAATCCACTAATCCTGAAGTAATTAATGGTCAATTCTCACAACTAATCTGGATTAAAATCAACCCCCTTAACCCAATTGGTTATTTTATAGACCCCAAAAAGGAAGAAAGACAAAGTTGACCTTTTAAAAAGATTTGAAATTGAAATGTAGAAGGGATGTAAATTTGTCTAGCACTCAACTGATTCTGTCATTGAATAATGAGAATGCAGAGGTAGAAACACTGTCTGGCAGTATTTAGGTTTGGTCCTTTACCACTATTACTTTCATTCATAGTTCATTTTTCACTTGGGTCAAATTTGCATTTGATCCCTCTGATGTTAATTCAATCACAAGTGGATTGGCAATATGATTAAATCATTGGATAAAATACCTACAGTATTTAGTTATGGACTTTTATATGTTGAGTTCAAATCCTAATATCAGTTTTACTTCTCATCTTTCCAGGGTGGATGAAATAAAACAATAGTCAAATACAGGGAGAATTACTTCAAATCATTATATTCCACTTGTTTAAATATTTAGCCTCATGACTTTAATTTATCACTTAAGTATGTAATTGATAGTTTGTTTCCATTCTCCATTTGTCCCTCCCTCAAAAGCAATATATTATTATGATGCTTTTGCTTCCTCCTTCTCTATTAAAACATGAATAAGTCATTTTGTTAATTGAATACTGAGTAAACGCGAACTTTATATCATTAACCACCCCTGTATAAACTGTGTACACACACACACACACACACACACACACACACACACACACACACACAGAGTTGTCTATATATTTTCTTATTTATGGGTTTCACATTTTGGAACAAGGCCAGCAATTTCAGGGAACAGGGTAAGTCGATTACATCAACCTCAGTGCTCAACTGGTACTTATTTTACCAACCCTGAAAAGATGAAAAGTTAAGTCAACCTTGGCGGAATTTGAACTCAGAACTTAAAGATGGACGAAGAGTTGCTAAGCATTTTTTCTGTCATGCTAACAATTTCTTGTTTAATAAATGTATTTAACACCAGTGGATTTGTCAAGGGTGTCCACTGGTTATTAATATAGTTATAAACTATATTAACCAGTGATTATTCTGATAACTTGATATCTTGATGCACTACCTCAAGAGTCATGGTTTCCTCGTCTGCCACTTAACCTACCCAACCACAGTCATAAAGACTGGGGGTGAGTGGGTTAAGGGCTGGAGGATACTGTTCCATTTCTGTATAAAATAATAAACAAAAAAAAATGCTTGTGTGAATTGTCTTACTATTTTACAGAATGAAACAAGAAAATTAGTTATGTTTTCTTCCTAGTAGACTAGTTTGGGAGGCTTTGCTATTAAAAAGTCATGGGTACAACACTTCTTCCTCTGGCAAGCACTGAAATTTTTAACATATGTAACCTGCAAAAAGTCATGATTCCTGACACACAAATATCTTTGCAGAAGACATGTAACATTGCCCAGACTAGCATAATAATTATTTAGAATAAAATAAATCAGGTATTCAATTTCATCATTATTGTTTTAATGTCCATCTTTCCATGTTTGCATGGGTCAGATGGACTTCATCAAGGTAGATTTTCATGTTTTGATGATGTTATTTTTTATCTAATAAAGACTTATATTGATGAAATGTGTTTGTTGTTGATCATAGTAAGATAAAATCATGATAATAACAATACATCTAGTTGTAAAGTAAGGCATTTTGAAACTACATATACATGGACATCAAAAAAGCTAGCTGTGGACTTGTTGCACTATAACAGAGTGGTGACATTTAGTAGAGATGACCCAGAAGTTGTTCCTCTTTGATTACTATTGCAAACAGCAGTAGCTTTCTTCAACTGAATACATGTTGATTGGTTGAAATTACCCAAATATGACAACTATAACATGAAATAACTTCTAAAATACGAAATTTTGTCCAAAACATTCAGAGTAAACTGTGTTCTACATGAGAAATTCTACCAGTATTCAATGTTTCAAACTGTTTGGTTAAAAAAAATCTGTGATTGAGATGAAATAGATCCGATCATATTTCCCCATAGCCAGATATGATTTTCATAGAAGGCTGGAAACGAACAATATCTTTTGTATAACACACACACAAATGTGCAGTTGGCTTCTTTTAGTTTTGGTTGGCCCAGGGTGTGGAATAATGGCACTGAAATCACATGGTTTGGATGCAAGCTTCTTAACCACACAGCCATGCCTGCACCTATTTAAATATAAATTGTCAAAAGCTGATATTTCATCCTCACAAGCACCATATTCATAACTCAGAAGACAATAAATAAACCAAATGAATTATAACAGAATATTAGATTGTACACCATACTGTAATTGCCTTATTTTAGACTTTTAAATATTTGAAGATATTTATAATTGCCTCAAGTACAGTTTCCAATTAAAAATTATTTACTGGACAACTAACTGGTGTTTATTGATAGAGAAGGGATGCATGGATGAGAAAACAAAACTGTTGCCATCATAATGTTTGAGAGAGAGAGAGAAAGGGAAAGGGAGAGAGGGGGAGGGAGATAGACAGAGACTGTTACAGACTTCTATTTACACATCAGCTTGGAGTGTGAGTAAGGAGGAAAATGTCTTCACCTCAGTAACATTTGTGAGAAAGATAGAGTAAGAGAAATCGTAACAGTTGCAGATTGTTTTCAGCTATCACTATCACCAGTACAACCACCATCACCACCACAACTGCCATACACACACCATTCAAGCTTTTGACGCCACCACCTTCAACACCTTTGATGTCACTGCCTTCCCCTACACCATCATCACCAGTCTTTCACATCCCTTACTACCACCTGCATGCTTGACCCCCTCAGCTACTACCACCATCATCACTGTCACCTCCATCTCTATCACAACTACAGCTCATACTATTACTATCACCCCATTACCATCTCAACTGCCAATCTACTACCGCCCTATTACCCTATACCTTCTATTACTCTCACCCCAGCAAGAGGAGTAGAAGTGTCATTGAATAGTGAGAGAGAAGGGGGGGGGTCAAAATGTGACACAGAAATTCATTTTGGCATTATTATTTTGAGAAATTTCTGAATGAAAGACAGTTGGACGTTTTCATATCATGGAAACCTATAGACAGAAATACCCAATGGTTAGATAATGAAATTACATCTAATATTCAGTTATAACTAATTTCAACCTTTCTCTTATTTGTTGCTTTATGAGTATTGAATATGGCATTTGTGGTGCTGAAATATCAGCTCTTAAATTTATATAAATTGTGTACTATCATTCAACCACTGTAGTGGTTGAATATATTCTTAAGTCCACCATTTCGTCAATCGCAGCAGCTTCCAAGCTTCACCACTAATTCAGTTCTCAACTAAATTACAAACTGTTAATAGTTTTAAAGAGGACACCTTCTCAGCTACACTTTGGCATAAATAGTTTGAGATTTGGTTCAGTAGAAAAAAATGTTGCATCAAAATATGTGAGACCTCAAAGTGGGCAGTAAGGCAGGTATTCTCATCTTCAATTAACATAAATTTTTTAATTTTAAAATATAAGTATACTTTTCTTAGGCTTAAATGATATAAAAATGCATGAGGAATTCAGAATCGTTAGTTGCATTGAACAAAAATTAGTAGACAAAGAGTTATGGGGTAAAATGTCATGAAATGTGAAATAAGTAAGGGAGTAACACCCCAAGCAATAAGAATATTATTTCTAAAATGAATGTTTACATTCTGAGGCAGCGAACTGGCAGAAATGTTAGCACACCATGCGAAATGCTTAGAGGTATTTCATCTGTCTTTACGTTCTGAGTTCAAATTCTGCCGAGGTTGACTTTGCCTTTCATACATTTCGGATCTATTCAATTTGATGTACAGATTATTTAATTAAGTTTTTTTAACTAAACACTTTGAAGCTTTGGATACTGGTAGAATGTGTCACATAGAACAGGGTTTATTCTTAGCGTTTTTGATAAAATTTTGTATTTTAGAAGTTATTTCATCAGAAGTTACAGAGTGACAATGGACAAATTTGTGTTTGATAAGTGCCAATACATGAAACTCTCAGCTTTTGACTTACTCTCTAACTTCTGCCGATGATATATGTACATATTACATATATGTGTAAAAAAATCTCATTATGCAATTGAACCAATGAAAGAGCCTCTACCTGGTCACTCAACACGCTAAAAATAGCAACCAAAGTATCCCCCTACCTAAATCACAAACCCATTGTATGTAATATCCTAGATTATCCCTAAAAAGATGGTCTGCTGAAGGCTGGAATGTCTTTGATGATAGGTTTGCAGTATCAGGGTTGATTTGAGGCTAAATAACAACATTATGGTAAATTTCTATATTAACACCTGCAGGATTTTCACTAAGAAAGAAACAAACAAACAAAAGATTGGATTTTTTGCATGGAATCAAGTACCCTGACCTCCTAATATGCTGCAAATCCCTTATTTTGGTTCTGAAAAATGGTGGGGGGGGGGATTCCCAGAATCATTGGAAATTTTTTTTTTTTTTAAATGAATTCCTGTGACCTCTGCCATTAATTTAGTGCGGATGGGTAATATCAAATAATTCAATCACAACATATATTTCAATTAAACGTGAAAAAAATTGAAATATTATCATCACTTACATGGAAAAAATGAAATATTATCTTTCAGTATTTTATAAGGTAAAATCTTAAATTATTAATTAACACATTATTAATTAATCTATAACAGCAATACCTGGAAAAATCATGGATTACATGGAAAAATGCGAGAATGAAAAGTTATATTCTTAAGATTATAAACCTGGAAAAGTACAGGACAAGTTATTACACCTGTAAAAGTATAGGACAAGCTATTACTTCTAGTAAAGTAAAGAACAAGAAACTTTTTACTTAAAATATTGCAGCTAAAATTAAAATTTGAATATTACAACTTATTTTATTATAGTTTACAAATAACATTATACTTATTTTAGTAGAATTTAGCTAATTTACTACCTTTAATACAGAAAAAAGTGACTCATTAGATAAACTTACAAATTAGCTGAACAGTTTTGTACAATAAATTTAAAAGATGAGAACTGTAAAGAGTGATAAATTAGAAGAACTGGCATTATTTGCTGCAATATTTTAAGTAAAAAATTTCTTATTCTTTACTTTACTAGAAGTAATAGCTTGTTCTATACTTTTACAGGTGTAATAACTTGTACTTTTCCAGGTTTATAATCTTAAGAATATCACTTTTCATGCTCGCATTTTTCCATGTAATAATGTAATGGACCATAACTGCTCTCTCTATATTTTTCAATAAAATTCTTGAAATAATGATACATATATTATTTATAATGTATACACCAATACAGATTGCTGCTAGCAGTAAGATTTTTTGTCTCAGAAAACAACTTCTCTTAAACAATATATTAAAAATACAGCATGTTCCAAACAACTTCAGCAGACCACCAGACACATGTTTCCTTCAAATTACACCTTGTAATATCAAAAATAAAAAAGATGGAATGGTGATACCTAGAATAATTTTGATCATATGTCCAGTCAATCAAGGCTGACTGGGGAGTGAAGAACAATTATATGTACCAGATAAAGTGACAGCCACTGGCTAATTTGTGAGGTACTGTGTGATGTTTGATGATCACACATCCAAAACACCACAAAGCCTACACACATGTATATGTTCAACCACAACACTACAAAGCTGTATACATGCACACAAATCCACAATACCACACAATTCATGCTGACCCCAGAAACAAACCCTAAATATTTGGTGAAACAAGAAATCATGATTTAAATAAAACATTTAATCAATATGTATATCACATAGATAAGTGCAGTTAATAAGTACAACTGCATCTCACAATACAGTGTAGTACTGTAATATTCCCATGGTTTTAATGGTTCCAAATTGGTAGAGAATAGAGAAAACAGAGAGGAGTTAATAGCATTGAAAAATTAATATATTCTCTCTCTTTATACAACACACACAAGAAGACTCATCTAACTCATGTGAGGATGGAAAAAGCAAATGGGAAAAATAATGATGATACTGGGGTGTGTGTGTGGGGGTGTGTCCTTCTCAAGGGACTTTTGCTACTGTTGATAAGTATTAAAGAGAAAACATGGACAAAGAGACATTCATGGAATCAGCAATATTGATGGGGTGGGGGGTCAGGTGGAGGCAGTATTTTCCTGGTTTAGGATATTAATAATTCACTAACAAAAATGTCAGGATAGAAAGAAATGAGGAGATCCAAGAGTGAGAGAGATAATATAGAGAAAAGATGATGATGATGCAATAGACACAAGCTGTCCAGTACTTCTGTCTACGATGAGATAATGTGCTAGTGACAGTAGTGGCAGTAATGGGGCATAGTGCTGTGAGGATAAATGTGGTTATAAGTGTAGCAGTGGTAGTAGGATAATGGTACAGGTAATGAAGACACATGGGTCATTGTTTAAGTTAAGAGCAGCTCTGATTTAAAGGCATTTCACTTATATGACCATCCCTCTGACAATATTACCCAATGTATCCTTCCTTTTGTTTTGATTTTTTAGAGTAGGATTTGATTTTAGAAAGATTTGGTTACATAGGGCTCCCTTGTCAAGATATATGGCAGTATAGTGGGAGTTAGTTGTGATACAAGAGGACGATAGGTAATATTTTGCCACCTCATACTTAACCAATGATGGTCTCCTTTGACTAGGTACAAGGCCAATGTTTCATGAGAGGAGAATAATACAATCAAGATGAAAGAACAAGTCAGACCTCAGTGGGATCTGAGCTCAGAAAACCGGGGTAGAGTGGAGTTAACCTAATCAATCCCAGTACCTGACTGCTACTTATTTTCCTCAACTAAAAACTAAGTCAACCTTGATGAGATTTGAACTCAAAGTATCTAGGGACAGAGTACCATTGAATTCATCTCCCCAGTAGATTACTGATAGTTATTTCATCAACCCCAGAAGCATGAAAAGTAAAGCTAGCCTAAGTCAGAACAACAGCATTATCATCATTTGAACATCCTCATTTCTATGCTGGAATGTGCTGGGTGGAGTTGAGGCAGATTTTCAACAACTGAATGCTCATGTTGCCAATCCTCACTTGTTTCCAAGCAAAGTAATATTTCCCATGGCCAGACATATTTTCTATGGATGACTGGAAATGAACACCATTGCTTGTATGATTGTGACAGCCATCACATGATGACAAGCTTCTTTCAGTTTCCATTTACCAAATCCACAGGAAAGATGAAAAGTTGAAGTCAACTTCAGAAAGAGTTGAATTAAGAGAGCAAAAGAAAACTAAACATCCCAATATATTCTGTTTATAACTACCAGTTCTTCCAACCAACATCATTATGAACCATTGTGAGAGCCTCTACATGGACATTTGAGCTGCTAGAAACAGAAACCAAATTTCTCTCAAGTCATGCCCTATTGTCATAAAAAAGAACCTATTGGATAATGTCGTGCTGGCACATGGGGAAAAAACAGAATAGCCATGGTTAGAGTGCCTTTGATTATAGGTTTGTTTGATTAGGACTGACCTGAGACAAAACAATTAACATTAACCCTTTAGTGCTTAGACCGGCCAAAACCAGCTGAAAATTATTCCCCTTTATTTGTTTGGCCGTATTTGATTCTTCTATGAAATCGCTAAAAAAATAAAATCAAATTACTGAATCCTCGTAGCTTTGAAATAATGCAAGATAAAGTCTTTCCCGCCTTTATTCAAGTAAAAATATGGTGAAATTTTTGAGACTGCTTGGTTTTTTTCAATGTTTGAAGAAAAGTGTATATCTTAGTTTTTAAAGATATGATGCTAGCAAGTAGCGATTCTGACTTTGAAAGTTTTACTCTCGATGATATACAAAATATCAATGCAAACAACAGCGATTTGTCTTTGTATGAATCATAATTGACATTTATGAATCTTCATTGGATAACAAAGGTTTTGATAATGAAAGTGATGAAAATGATACTGAAAACATTACAGCAACATGGCTGAAGATTACTACATCAACCACAATTCCCGATTTCACAGAAAAGACTAGTCCACAGTACAGTCTACCTCCCAATGCTCAACCATTGGACTATTTATTTTCATTTTTACTGCAAAGCTTTTTTTGAAATTGTCATGAAGGAAACAAATATGCTCAACGCATAATTTCTATTCATGGAAGACCTGATCCACTATGGCAGCCAACTGATCCTGCGGAAATGTGAGCTTTTTTTTACTATAAACTTTATGTTTAGTATCAAGCAGCTTCCTCAATTGTGGAACTACTGGAATCCTGATAGAAGGTATGGTGATCCATATATCTCCAGCATTATGTCTAACTCTAGCTAATTCATATACTGTTTATGTAAAAAGTTACAAGGTACTTCTGCCACCAAAGGACCATTTGAAATTTTGGGTCGACATCGCATCTCAGTTATGTGAGGGCTTTCCTTCCAGAAAGCACAGAACTGAGAGAAAAGCAAAATTAACTGTGGTGGATGTCAATAGAAAAAATATTGACTTCCATAAAGTGGAAAAAAATAAATGGAAGGAAAAAAGTTTGCAGACTGTGTTTCTGCAAAAAAACATCAGGTCGAGACCTCATATATGTGTTCATTTGGCAAAGTACCCTTGTGTAAAGGGTGCTTTGGACAGTTTCAAGATAGAAATATGGTATTACAAATAATATGTGAAAGTGAGGAATACATATTAATTTCCAGTATGCTTACACACTTGTATTCACCTTTGCCTCACCTGTTAATTAGCCTTTTTTATTAGTTGCATTCTGTTATGTAAAAGTATTCTTTAAATTGTATAAGAGTACATAGCCAATGATATATTGACTAGTAAAAGAGTTTTGTACTTTATTTTCAATGAAAGCGTTTAAATGAAATATAGAGAAAGAATAAAATCTTGCACCAATTATACCTGTTTTAATTTAATTCAAATTAATGTACCACATCTTGAAAAGTGGCAAAATTGTTGGCTGCTGGCATCTGGGATAATTTAGTAACAAATCAAACAGGTAGGATACGTTAAGAATTTGAATTTTAGTGTTTATACATAATGTTATTGCTTTTACACCAGTTAATTAAATTTACCTGCCCATAAAAGAGTCAAATTTAATCAGCAAGATCAGCTAAAATTACATAACTATAATTCACTGGTATATAAGCACCCACTGACAAAATATCAAATCTGTATGTAAAAAATTAACAAAGTTACAAGCAAATATTGTGGACATCCCTCTTGAAACTGAATAATTCAAAATAACGTGAACAAATAAGCATTACATTTGACAGATTTATCTGAACACTAATGGGTTAAATTTAAAAAAACAACAAAAAGAAACATTCTCAGCAACAGGTTAGGGAACTGAAACCATTGTTAAGAATGTGGTGAGAACTCATAGCCAACATACCCAGACATTTAACATCAATATAACTCAGTAATTAACCTAAGTGATTAATTTTTTAAATATCTGCATGGATTAGGGACAAGAGTATATCCCTAAGTTATTCATAATTTGATAGAGATACGTCAACAATAGCTAGTAAAAGGTTAAAAGTATCTTTAATTGCATTATAGTCAATAGTAAAACAGAAAATGTTAATAGTGTTGATAAAGCTGATGATGATGGGAGGGTATTTGCATAAATGTGTGCAAGTGCTATGTACATATTAACAAGCACAGCATAAGGATGTTATGTGTGTGTGCGTGCGCGCAGGCAATAAATATAGTAATGCATGGCACCTTAGGCAAGTGTCTCCCA
The DNA here is from genome assembly GCF_001194135.2 of Octopus bimaculoides. Lineage (NCBI taxonomy): Eukaryota > Metazoa > Mollusca > Cephalopoda > Octopoda > Octopodidae > Octopus > Octopus bimaculoides. The sequence goes on from NC_068987.1 coordinate 43,329,206, forward strand.
CCATAGCCTTGGGACGGCCAAAGTTTTGCGAATGGACTTGATAGACAGAAACTGAAAGAAGCCCATATATGTGTGTGTGTCTTTGTGCCTGTGTTTGTCCCCCACCACTGCTTAATAACAGATGTTGGTATGTTTACATCCTCATAACCTAGTGGTTCAGCAAAGATACTGATAGAGTAAGTGCTAGATTAAAAAAAAATATAAGCACTGAGGGTCATTCAATGAAAATTTTTCAAGATGGTGAGTGCCCCAGCATAACCACAGTCTAATGGCTGAAGGAAGGAAGGAAGGAAGGAAGGAAGGAAGGAAGGAAAAAGAAAGAGAGGGAGAGATAGAAAGAGAAAAAGAAAGAAAGAAAGAAAGAAAGAAAGGAATGAAGGAAGGAAGGAAAGAGAAAAGGAAAGAAAGAGAAAGAGAGAGAGAAATAAAGAAAGAAAGAATGAAAGGAGGGAAAGAAAGAGAAAGAAAGAAAGAAAGAGAAAAAAGAAAGAGAGAGAAAAAGAAAGAGAGAGAGAAAGAAAGAGTGAAAGAAAGAAAGGAAGAAGGAAAGAAAGAGAGAGAGAGAAAGAGAAAAAAGAGAGACAGAAAGAGAGAAAAAGAGAAAGAATGAAAGAAAAAGGAAGAAATTGATAGCTAGATATGCAAACATACATATCTACAAATACATATACACACACATACTACCACAAAAACCTTGCAATGTAATTACCATAAGGAGAGAGAAAAAACATCCATCACTGATAAAATCAAAAGTGAATGAAAAAATGCATAAAACAAAATAAAATAACAGCAACAACAAGATCTGTAAAAGAACAGACACATTATGTAACAAGAAAATGGCTGCTTCAATGTAGAGGGACAGGAGAGTGATGGTAGGAGAGAAGAGAAAGGGAAAAGCTGGAACTGGTTTGTCCAGCTTACAGAGATTGACTTTTTTATAGCCAAGTAATAGAAGTGGACTGAGGTTTGTCAAAGACAACTTGCCTTACTGTGTGGTACTGTCAACACTACCATCCACTATACTGTTCCCACAAGTGTTCAACCACCCATTCTACTGCCAAAACACATCTGCCTCCCTATTAACTTCTATACTGCTCTAACAATTGTCCTATTGTTATAGTGGATATGGAAAAACCTAGCTGAGATAACAGAGAACACCTAGGGGATTCTTACATTCAATAACACATGGTCAGTGTAATGATTAGCAATAATTTACTTCTTTCTACCAAAGGCACAAGGCCTGAAATTTGTGGTGGGGGGACCATGAACTTGCCAAGGGATACAATCTCCTCCACCACTGCAGAAGTTTTTCAAAGTTCATTTCAGACACAACCTCAGGCTACAGCTTCTTCCACACAGAAATCAAGGTTCTCTTTGTACCACCCTGCCAGGCCATTTGATAATTCTGAGGCAAATCACAATGTTATAGTGGTCCTTCCAGAACTCTCGAAGCGTTTCTGCTCTCCATCACCCCAAAACAGTGGTGCAACAAGTGTTTGGTGAAGAGCTTCTTGAAATTAGAAATCACCTGCTGGTCCAATGGCTGCAGGATAGGGCTGGTGTTGGGTGAAAGGTAGAGAACCTTTATAAATTTGAACTCTTCAAGGATGTCATCTTCCAGGTTAAGTGGGTGAGCGGGTGCATTGTCCAGGACGAGAAGGGCTTGCAAGGGTAGGTTATTTTCCTGGAGATATTTTTTAATATTAGGACCAAAGACAAAATTCACCCACTCCACAAAGAACTGCCTGGTGACCCATGCCCTCAGGTTTACCCTCCACATAACATGCAGTTTTTCTTTCAGAATCTTGTGGGACTTAAAAGCTCTGAGGTTTTCCAAATGATAAACAAGCAGTGGTTTAATCATGCAGTTGCTGCTCACATTGGCATACAGTGTGAAGGTTAGCCTACCCTTCATGGGTTTGTGGCCTGGCATCCTCTTCTCCTCTGCTGTTATCTAAGTCTTCCTTGGCATCTTCTTCCAAAAAAAAAAAAAAAGTCCTGTCTCATCACAGTTGAGGACTTGCTGGGGGATGTATCCTTTGGCTGCTATAATTCCAGCAAAAGTTTTGAAGTAATCCTCAGCTGCCTTCATATCCACGCTCGCTGCCTCACCATCCCTGACAAGAGAATGAATACTGGTCCTCTTTTTAAAATTCTCGAACCATCCCCAACTGGCTTTAAACGGCTTGCCCTATGCCTCGTCTGGACAAGTGCCTGGGGTCAGCTGCAGCAAACCAGCGTAAATAGTTTGTGCCTTCTCGCAGATTATAGCCTCCATCACGGTTTCTCCTGCAACCTTTCAATGCCCTTGGCTGGCGTTATAGCCTTTATCGACTCTTCCTGCTTCAGTATGGTGCAGAGCGTAGAAGTGCTATGCTCATACTGCTTCACCAAGTCAACTCCATGCACACCTTGGTCATGATTTTCAATAATTTCTTTCAATGCACATCATTCGCTTCTTCTTCTCAGCACTGTCCTTTGCACTTACTTTCTTCAGACCCATGGTTGGAAAAATGAAGTTTTGGAAAATAACTGCAAGCAAAATTGCGAGCACAACACTGATGCTTTTGTAGCCTGCAATGACTAAGTAAGCATTTTACTACCCATCTAGCTAACGATCCACTAATGATCCTCTAACAATCTTCGCACTTGCTAATGCACATGTCTGTCTAGTTATCTACTAATGATCTTTGTACTTGCTAAAATGCATGTCTATCAAGCTCTTGAGTAAGACATGGGATGTTGGGTGGATGTTACAGCATTCACTGTGTTGTTCACTACACCAACTAGTGGTGGGATATCTGAAGCTGGCTCACAACCCAAATTTTAGCTTGCAACTCAAAGCAAAAAAATCAGCTGAGAGACAGCTCGTATTTCGAAAAACTTTGTAGTTGGGACACTCATAAGCCAAGGTACCACTGTACTTATCTTCTTCATAAGCCTGGCACTTATTCTATCAGTCACTTTTGCTGAGCGGCTAAGTTATGAGGATATAAACACACCAACACTGGTTGTCAAGCAGTGGTGAGGGACATGCACACAAATATGTATATACGATGGTCTTCTTTCAGTTTTTTGTCTTCCAAATCCACTCACAAGGCTTTGGTTGGCCTGAGGCTATAGCAAAAGACATTTGCCGAAGATACCATGCAGTGGGACTGAACCTGGAACCATGTGATTGAGAAGCAAGTTTCCTACAACACAGTCACAACTGCACATTATCTACATATACACACAAATTTTTATACACATACACAGATATAGGCTTTGTTATTCATCCTGAAGAGATAAATATATTTATCTATATGTAAAGGGGGGAGCGGAGAGTATATCTAAGTATGTAATAAGGGGAAAGTTAAGTTAGCAACTAAATACCCAAAAGTATTTTTGTCTCTTCTAGTCTTAGTTTAATAAATCACAACTGGCATCAAATGGCTTGTTCCTGCAAAGTCCATAAATTTAATGTTGATGATTCAGTGGACCAACTCCTCAATGAAATATTAACCTTGTGCATAGTGACATAAACAAAAATCAATAATCTACATAGTAACTAACTAAACCATTAGGATATGTATATGAACAACCACCATTGTTTTGTGTGTCTATGCATATATGCATACACACAGTAGTACACACACACACACACACACACACACACAGCAAATGTGACAATAGCATGTTCTCTACTTTCATGATAAGACCAAAACTATCAATTATACTACAACAACCACCACCAGTACTAATATTACCAAAGCCATCAACCACACCTAAAACATGCTACTAATGTAAGAATCTCTATGTAGTTACTCAATCTGCTAGAAATAGCAGCTAAAAATATCCTTCAACTCACATTCCTACATCTGTCACTGGACAGAACAAATTACATAAATGCAATCCTACATATATATATATATATAAAACAACAGGAAAGTCATGGCTGGGATGCTACCACCACTACTATTAGAGTCATCATTCACCACTATCACCATCCAGCATTAATAAACTACTGAAGCTACACCACAACTAAAAACACCAACCACCACCACCACCTCCATCGCTGCAAAAGCTAGCAGCCATAAACATCATCATCATAAATTACAACACAAACACAAGTCAAAGGCAAAAATATAAAAACCTCAGATAATATTGATGTTTCTATATTTGTCTGCTGTGCTTTCCAATTCCAACCTCCACATCAACACACTAAGATCCACTACAGTCTCAGTGAAGGACAACTTTAGCTCAATTTTTATCCTCTTCACTGTTTTCTGGTCTATTTATAATTTGATGCACTTTGCATCTTTTTTTGAAACTGTAACTGGAACAAGTAATGATAATCTTTGTGCTATATTGATTCAAATATTCTTTTATTGATTTCAATCATTAGACTACAGCCCTGCTGGGGCACTACTTAAAATATTTTGGTCAATAAATCTTAGGACAAATTTTAGTCTTTATCAATCCTTACTTATCAAATAGCTAAGTTACCATTATATTAGAGGGATGCAACAAGATGCTGTGTTTTTCACTCTCTCTCTCTCTCTCTCTCTCTCTCTCTCTCTCTCTCTCTCTCTCTCTCTCTC
>NC_068987.1:43333798-43335497 GCF_001194135.2 Octopus bimaculoides
ATGCTTGTTATAATAAAAATTGACAATCTGCTCAAGTTTCACCCTTGGGTCATCACAATTGTGAATGAAATGAAATGAGGCCTGTACTATTTATAAAATTAATAGGAAGGGTTAGTTTACATGAGCCTGGTATTCAGCTAATGCTGACACTATCTTTTATCTTTTACTAGACCACAACTATGCTGGGGCACCAATTCTATTGATCTCTTTAACCAAATTGTTTAGTCACAGGGATGTAAACACACCAACACTAGTTGTTGAACGGAGGTAGGGTACAAACAGACACAAAGAGATATATGTATAGATATATATGACAGGCTTCTTTCAGTTTCTGTCTACCAAATACACTCACAAGGCTTTGGTTGGCCTAAGGCTATAGTAAAAGACACTTGCCCAAGGTGTCACGCAGTGGGACTAACCTGGATCTATGTGGTTGGGAAGCAAGCTTCTTACCACAGAGCCATGCCTGTGCATATCTACATATAATATACTCTTTTATTTTCAGTGGTTTCAGCTGATGAACTGTGGCCATGCTTGAGCACTACTTTATTTTTATTTATTTATTTATTACACTCTCCCCATCCATTTTGTTGAAGTTTTATGATTGGAAGTTGGTCTATTATTGAGTTAGTAGTAACTGATCTTCCTTGTGTATAACTTTGGATAGTTGGCTGGTCTGGTATTTTGGTTAGGATTTCCTTGAATGTTTTTTGAATGTTTCAATAAAAATACTTGTATGTTTCTGATTTCTCTAGGTAGGCAGTTGAACACTAGAGGGCCACTAAATATCAGATTGTTGCAGTATAGTGTCCTTGCTCGTGATTTTGAAAGTGGTGTATGTGGAAGCTGGCAGTATCAACCAGTTCTTACATTAAAGCTTTCTTTAATGTCAAAGTTTGGAATATGACCTTCCAGGAACTTCTATACATAAAAATAACAACATATCTCTACTGGTACTGTTCAAAGGATGTAGAAACAGAGAAGTTTGAGAAGTTCCCAGTAATTAAATCTGATCACCAAAGTTACTTTACTAATGAACAATCTCTGTAACCTTTCCATTTCTTCCATGAGATCAAGTGTGTTAGAGACCAAAGCTGTGTACAGTAATTTAGTGTAAACAAAATTAAAGTTTTCTCTAGAGTCAGCATAACTACTTGTTCTATTAGGATTCATCCTTTGAGATGTCTGCATTTAGAGATCAAGTTGGTACTGTGTCTGATGAAAGACATGATTACTCCCAAATCCCGGTGTCAAATAATTTATATTGCACATGTCAATTCTGTACTGAAGAACCTGAAATTTTGATATGTTAAATTTCATCTTTTCATCTATTCATTAATAGGTGAGATTTAACTCATTATGGAGTGTGACAGCAACTTCTGCAGTTTAGATAGCAATCAATACATTTGTGTCACTGGGGTAACAGAGTATCTAATAGTGTTTTGATAAATAATAGTGGTACTAGAACTGTATCTTGAGGCACATATTATTAAAAGAGAGGAGACTGTTTATAGCAACGGATTAGATTCCTACACTGTACAAAGTCAAAGACCCATTTTCCAAGTAAGCTGAAGGATGCCTCACTCCCAGTGGTCTTCCAGCATGCCAGACATTAACTCCAAATGTCTGAAGGATCATGCTATTGCTATATATATATATATATCTGTATATATATATATATATATATATATATATATAT
>NC_068987.1:43337363-43338599 GCF_001194135.2 Octopus bimaculoides
CTGACTGGTAATGCGTTCTCTCATGTGGTTTAAATCTGTAATCTTTATTGAGTAAACTTTCTCTTTCAAAATACCCCAGAAAAAGAAGTCAAGGGGAGAAAGGTCTGGTGAACGAGGGCATCATTCCACATGACCCCTTCTAATCGAGTGAGTAAAAGTGTCATTAAGCCTATCTCTAACAGTTAAGGCAAAATGGACAGGGGTCCCATCCAGCTGAAACCGATTCGGAAGTCCCTCACCTAGGCGCTCAATTTGAGGTATTAATTTGTCTCTCAACATGTTTAAATAAGTCTCACCCGTTACATGTTCATCAAAGAAGAAGGGTCCTAGCACATGGGCTTTCCACAAACCACACCACACCATCACCTTTTTGCTGCCTTGTTGTTTGGATGGATCCATCCAATGTGGATTACCTCGATACCAGTATCGAAGATTCTGTCAGTTGACCTCACCATTTACATAAAACGTAGCTTCATCACTGAACAACACAAAGTTTTTAGTAAAATTGATATTTTCATCCAATTTATCTGAAAACCATTTGCACATCTGCATTCGCCTATCAGGGTTGTCTTCATTAAGTGATACAATATCTGTAGCTTGTATGGATGAAACTTTTCCTCAACCAGGATTTTGTGGATGGTTGATTTTAGAACACTTAACACCGTGGATGTCCGACAAAGTGATTTCTTTGGGCTAGCAGAAACCTTGCCCATGACAGCCTCTTTCCTTTCATCTGAAGTCTTTGGTCACCCGGAACGGGGTTTATCCAAGACACTGCCCGTTTCTTTAAACATCTTGATCAATTTCCTGACGGCAGTAAAATAAATAGGTTGCCAATAAGGGAGTCGAAGATTAAATTCTTCCGTAATTTTGTGATAAGACCATCCCTCTCGTCCACTTAAGAGTACTAAGACTATACTAACAGAGACATCATTCGATCTGGGATTCTTTCTTTGATCTAGGTAGAAAAAATAACATAAATAAATTTAGAAAAGTAAAGTATAATTTTTATTTAATTTAAACAAAAGTAAAAAAGGAAAATTCATATTTCTTATATGTTATGATTTTATTTACTCCATGTACCCAGACTCTGTGGACGCCCTGTATATAAATATATATAAATATATATATAAATACACACACACACACACACACACATACATATATATATATATAAATACATACATACATTTATATATATATATATATATATATATATATATATATACACACACA
>NC_068987.1:43342822-43344414 GCF_001194135.2 Octopus bimaculoides
TATATATATATATATCTGTGTGTATATATGATGATGGCCGTCTACTTGTGACCGAGGAAGACCATTACTGACCTTCAGGAACATTGTGCGCTCTTGGACCAACTTATATTTTGCATTTCCGGCTCCGTTAGTGGCTAATGAGCCCTGCTCTTCACAAGCATACACGACTGCAAACATTGCAGACCAAGCTTTCCCCATTCACTATACAAGTCGTGTGCTTTTGCGCAGCTCGTTTAAGTTCTTCACGCTGGATACGTGCTCTCTCAAAAGTGTCGATCCCCTCCTTAACATGCTCCCTCCATCTGTGGCGATGACAGGCATTGTTCTCCCAGTCAGTGTCCTGCATAGCCTGTATGGTCTGGCTAAATCAAAATGGTTTTTTGTATTCTTCCTTTCTACTTGGAGAGTTTAAATGTAGTTACAAAAATATGTCCTTCTGCTGAAATGATATTTCAGTAAATTTCTATATCTTTGTGCAGCTGATGATTGCTCTGCATTTTACATTTGATGTAATGTTCACATTGCTTAAATAAATGGAGTCGCATGAAACGATCGTACTGCTTCAACCTTGGATATCCTTGTTGCATATTTTGATTTTAATCACCTTATTTTGGAATTGTATGAATAATACCATACTTAATTCTGGTGCCTAAACTTAAATACCATATTCACCTTGAATCTAAATTTTATATATGTGTATATATATATATATATATACACACACACACACACACTCACACACAAATACATAATGAGAAAAATATTTAGAGGAAGATGTTAAAATTTCCATTGGTACAGTTCAGCTTGATTTAGTGGTTAAAATGTTGCACTAATGATCATGAGATCGTTGTTTTAATTCTCAGACCAGGCAGTGTGTTGAATTCTTCAGCAAAACACTTCACATCATGTTGCTACAGTCCACTCAGCTGTTAATGAGTTCTAGCAATAGCTGGGAAGTTAAACCTGTGATGGACTGGCAATTATGGAAATCAAATTAAGCCTTTACCTTAGTAGTCCTAGAGGTTATGACCCTCAGTAAAATCCACTGTTACAATCAAACCAGGACTTCTCTATTATAACAATAACAGCCTCATACACTGCTGTTTTTTACTTTCTTTTTTTTTTACTGTAATAACTTAGAACTCATTCTTGAGTTCTGGGTTGTTACAGAAACTCTGTAAGGCTTTAACTCATTTACAACACTAAAAGTCGCGCAATTACATTAATTGGAGCTAATTACCAGCTAGTGAAATATATTTGGTATCAAAAATATACACTTGTTAATAAGCACCACATCACCAAGGGCCTAAAGACTTATGATTGAAGCATCTTTAGGTTTTATATTTTCATTATTTACTTTAAAATACTTTATTTCACAATGAATATGTAGCAACATACACCTGGACATATACATTTTCGGGTTTATATAGATATGTCATTTAGAAGGATATATAGAATGTGTGCCTAAATATGCATCTGCATGTGTGTTTTTGATCCTGCAAATTTGCACATGGTACATACATACATACATACACACACACACACACACACACATATATATATATATATATATATATATATATATATATATA
>NC_068987.1:43344544-43384260 GCF_001194135.2 Octopus bimaculoides
TGACGGGTATTCACATTGACATTACACATCCAGCGGAGCATACTGGCTTCATTCCTTGCGAGCTTACGTATGTCCTCAGCAGTTACAGCCCATGTTTCACTGCCATGTAGCATGGTTGTTCGTACGCATGCGTCATACAGTCTGCCTTTTACTCTGAGTGAGAGTCCCTTTGTCGCCAGCAGGGGTAAGAGCTCTCTAAACTTTGCCCAGGCTATTCTTATTCTAGCAGCTACACTTTCAGCGCACCCACCCCCACTACTAACTTGGTCGCCCAGATAGCGGAAGCTATCGACTACCTCTAGTTTACAAAACTTAACTGTACATTTACATGTGCCCAAGCATATATATGCACATACACACATATGTACAGGGTTGGCCAAAAGTCACCTGACAGCAAATCAAAACCATTTAATTCCAAGATTTATCCATGTTTAACAACTGAATGAATTTAATGAAAGCATCTAAATATGAAACATCATGAAAATTGTTCAAACTGAAGTTCTTGAGCGACACCATTTTTACAAATGAATAAATAAAATTGAATACTAAGTATTTATGGAATTTTGATTTACTGTTGGGTGACTTTTGGCCAACTTTGTATATGTGTACATGAATGTCACTTGTTACTGACTGTAAGGTTAACAGTATCAGATACAGCTGATAAAACTTGTACACATAAGTTTACAAGAAACTTTCTATGTGGAGATAGGGAGGAACAAGAGGAGGCAGAGGTGGAAGGAGGATTGTCTATACATTGGAGGCTTAGAAGTTAACTTCTGAGCTTTTATTGAAGTATATTAATGAAAAGATTCAAGCAAAGTAGCATGATTATATAAGAGCTATAGACTGAACTGTCCTACACTACTTTAACTAATTGAGTTTAATGAGCATTGATTAATAGGGCAAAGGGTAGGCATGGCTATGTGGTTAAGAAATACACTTTGCAACCACGTGATTTCAGGTTTGATCCCACTGCATTAACCATGGCACTAATAGTAGAATTGGGTAGATTGAAATTGTACCTAAGTTTGTTGGATGAGCTCAACCTGTTCTTATTCCATTTAACATCTGATTTAACAGATGTAACTTGGTAGAGTTCACTGTTACATTCAAACCAGGACTCCTCTATTATAACAATAACTAGACACCCTGATACACTGTTTTTTCTTTTTATTATTATTATTTCTTTTGACTGTAACAACCCAGAACTCAAGAATGAGTTCTGGGTTGTTACAGAAACTTTGTCTTGAGCCTCAAAAGCTTTAACTCATTTAACGGTATCAGATACAGCTGATAAAACTTGTACACATAAGTTTACATGAAACTTTCTATGTGGAGATAGGGAGGAACAAAGTCCCACAATTATATTAACTGGAGCTAATTACCAGCTAATGAAATATATTCGATATTATATAAATATACACTTGTTAATAAGCAAATCACCTAGGGCCTACGGACTTATGATCAAAGCATTCCAACCATGACCATACCATCTCCTTGCATATCCAGGACTACATTGACCATTTTTATTCTTTTTTAAACAAAAAAAAAGATAGGGTAGTTTGATTTGATGGAAGCTTGACTGCTATTTCTTGCAGGTTAACCATCATGTAGAGGCTCCCTGGTTGTGAAAAACAGTTTTTCTTTTTCTTTTGAAAAAGTTATACAAGACACTAACAGCACACATATAAACACACAAATACACAAACATATATGCCTGCCTGTAAAACAGGTACACACAAATGCAAACAACCATAAACACACACAGGCTCAAGCCAGCACAAACACACACACATGCTTCTGTGCACAACATTTGCAGATGGACACACGCACATGAAGCCAACCCTTCCACACAGACACTATTGTTGGTCATGCAAACTGAAACAGGCAGTGCTACGAAACTTACTCGGGACATAACAGAATAAGGACAGAACTTGCGACTACCTCATTGTTGATTAGATCCTCAATAATACAAACCATACTTTCCAGTTATAAGTCTAAAAAAAATGCACCAGTCAACTTGTGTTGCAGACCAAAACACTCACCATGCATACACACATATATGGATATACATTCATTCATATAGACACCTGTACATACACTAATACACCACCCACAAAGTTGTTCTAGCTGCCATTATCTCCCATTTACAGATCAATCTGTTATTGATTTGCTATATTACATATTAATGATAGTAGCTCCAGACTGAACATAAGAACAGCCAGAAATAGCAACCACTGGCATCAATGCTCTAGTAGACATCTTACATAATGCAGGTGGATTTTCAGCTGCTTGCCACCAGCACCATCCTAACCAAACTATCCACAATAACCACCACCAATACCAATACCAAACAAGCTGTTTTACAAAAGAGTAGCAAGCTTCCTGCCATGAGTCGATCAACAACGGAGCTTCTATGTAGTTGTTCGACCTGCTAGAAATAGAAGTCAAACCTCCTCTGAATCACATACAACTGTCATATGAAATAAAGGGACACATTAGCTAATGTAGTTCTAGGTGTCTCACAAGAAAGGCCTTTGAAAACAGGTCTGCTTGCTCGTGGTTGACCTGGTTGAATACCAAAGTTTCATGGTAATAATTCATGAGATGCATGAAGAACAGCAAGAATCCAAACAATAACATATCCATTCATTTTGAATATGTTCTGGCAGATTCAAATATGAATAACTGATGACTGTTTTTCATCATCAGAGAATACTTCCTCCCTTTAGATGGTTTGTGTTCATAATGCATATGATTTACAGGTGTAACTTTGAAACACTACAGTGATTTAATTTCAAATGGCTCTTCAGTTAAAGCATCCCTAGACTAATGAATCTAACAAGAATATTGGCTTTTGTTTATAGAAATTAGTAAACAATTTGCTGATGAGTGCTGAAGTCTGCCTAACTGATTATAATTAATGGGGTGCACACAGTACAGCAAGAATCCAAACAATAACTTAGATATTCATTTGTAAGACGTTTTGGCAGATTCATATGCAAATATCTGATTACTGTTAATTGTTCGTCATCAGAGAATACCTCCTCCCTTTAGACAATATGAGTTCATAACATATGCGATTCCCCAGAATAAGAGAACTTTGAGATATCATAATGTTTGGACCATACTGTGCATCTCCTCTGGTGAATCGCATTTGTTAAGAACACACATTGTCTAAAGGGAGGAGGTATTCTCTGATGTGATCAGATCTGCTAGAACATATTAAGAATATATACATTCAAGTTTCATGGTAGTTGTTAATTTCCATGTTGCCATGGATATGTCTATAAAAGAGCAGTCTTCTGCTGGGGTTCATATATGCTCAATCTCACAATCAACACATGCTGTGATGGCCACGTGGACACAATTGCCAGACTAAGCCCTTTTGTTTTGGAGTAAAGACATTCTTTAATATCACAAACCTTCAGATTATTTTTTGAATTGCAAAACTCCATAAGACTGAGAGCCAATTCCTGTTTCTGTGGATGTGACATAGAGTTTGGACAATCAAAGTAAGGCAGAACACTATACAATGTTTAGTTGTCAAGTAGTTTAGTAGTTGTGGCTGCAAGTGTGTTGTCAACTAAAATAAAAACAAAATTTTTACATGGCCAAAAAATTCTAGCAACAAAACATCTGATGTCAAGTAAGTCAGCATCAAATCAGGGATGTCAAATAGGCATGGCCAAATCCTCACATACCCTCATCTAGCAGAAAGCTACCTTCCTCTCTATTGTAGCCCCACTCAGTTGAAGGAGATTTTAGTCTTGCATGTTGCATGTTTTCTACTTTCACTCTGTAAAGTAGTTCGTGTCAGGAAAGGCATCTAGCCAAAAGAAAATATATATACTAAAAAGAGAAGGTATGAAACAAGGTTCTCTAACCCACCTAAGAGAGCGGTGACACTAAGTAAGAACTAATTCAGATTGTAATGACATATTTAACCTATGGAAAACAAATACATGATGATGATCTCTTCAGTTTCATTCAATAATTAAGACAGCATTTATTTAACACATTACATACACTCACCATATCTGGTTTAAATTATGGATTGGAATTTTTAAGATTTTACTATCATTTTAGACAGATCCAAAAGGTTGTTCAGAGTTTTAGTTACATATATTGATATACTGACATTATAATCCTTATATTTAAGATTATTAGAAATATAAGATAACCGAAAATATAGGTCATTTGATACTTCAGAGCTGAATATCAATGGCTAATGACTTATTTTTATGAACCTTTGACATCTTTATTCTGTTCTACAAGCAATCAAAATTTGATGAATTCAAAGAAGCAGTAGAGTATCAGACTCAATGCACTGATATTAATTATCATTAAAGCTATTATATGCTACATCAGTTAGCAGGGATGTTGTCTTAAGGTTTGGTGACAAGTTTCCTTAAATCATAAGAATGTATCTTAAAATTCTTGCAGAATAGAGGATGGAACTTTTCTGCAGGTTAACGCTATGTGTCTCAATTCCAACATCCTTCAGCCTCTTAGGTAGCAATTTGGGTGCTGTGATAATTGTTACCACAGGAACAACTGTCACCTTTCTTTTCCACAATCTCTTCAACTCTCTGGTTAGGTTCTGATATTTCTCAATTTCTTTGGTATCCTCTCTATTATCATATGATATTGCAAAATCTATGATCTTACACTTTTTTTATGTCCTCCATAATCTTATCTGGTCTCCTTGCTTGGTCAGTTTATTACTATCTTCATCATCACTGTTATATATCCATTCTAGGATTGCATCTACAATTATGCTTTGGAAAGATAAAAAAAGAAGTTTCTTTCCTTTGATAAAATCAGAAGTTAATGCTGCAAGTGAGATGTCAACTATCTTCATGAAACAAAATAAATGAGATAAAAATTAAATTAAATAAAAAGACATTGTTGAATCATCTTACCTGTCATGTTCTTCACAAAGAGTGCCATGTTCTCAAATGTCTTTTTGGAACTGTTGAAACGCACCACAGACCTAGAGTGGTGAAAGAACATGATATTTGGAACTGATACCACTCCAAATCTGGCATTGAGGCTGGCAAGGAAAAACAGGAGAAAACAAAAGAGGAAATTAGTATACTGAATGTTATTGGAATATTTAATTTTATAAGGGGTAGTGTATGTGACACAGTCAAGAGCACTGTCCCTACCACCACTCCTACTTTAAACAACAGAGAACTGCACTGGGATAGATGTATGTGATGTGAAAAAGTACCATGCTTGAAAAATGGGAAAACTGACCGAGCGGGAAGATGAAAACTCAGACGAAACTCAGCTTCACAGATACAATAATGAAAGACTGAGAAAATGTGATGATATGCCATACACCAGAACTCATTTAAGTAATGACTTCACTATGGTTTCCTCTATAAGATAGTTGAATAACTCATTTGATTGAAAAAACTTCAATTACCAAACACTTGCTCTGGTAGAATATATCAATGTATTCCAGGCACTGGTACACACAGTTCTTCTACACAGCTATAATAGTTTCTGCTTCAAATCTGCTGACTACAGTCACTCGAAATAAACCTACTCGTTTTACTAACTTTCTTCTTTATCATTGCTATTTTCTTACCTCCAAAATTTTGTTGTTAATGTAAAAGAAAAAGAAAAAAATCTTTGCATGGTTGGTAAGGTCAAATACATACACTACAGTGAAACATTATCTAAAACTAAGATTAACTCTTAAAGAATAATTAAGTCAATCTATCTGTCCACTGGAACACCGTTTGGTTCTAGAAAGGCAAAAGAGACAATCTTCTAACAGAAAGGAAGTGAACAATCAAACACACATGCATGCACATACATCCCCGAGATATATTCGATTTGATGACATGCAGTCAGACCTTATACTGCTCAACACAGTGTCCTAAAGAAGGTTAAAACCAACTGACTGAATAAGTCTAACCCTTTTGTTACCATATTTCAATTAATTTTGAAAATAACAAAGAATTTATTAAAATAAAGAATTTATTAAAATAACTGTCATTATTAAGCTAATGTTTGGCACATAAATTAACATGAAAATTTGATGGCTGGTTTTGATTTAGATTACTTTGAATTAGGAAGCTTGTATCATAGAAACAGAGGCAGTCTTGAGCAGGTTGGTATCAAAAGTATTAAGTATAGATGATAAGGACTTCTCAGCACAATGTGCTTGTAACCTGTCAATGTGGTAACTATATAGTATCCCCACCAAACATGAGTTCCATATCACCAAAGGATTAAGATCCTAAATCCACAGAGGCACAGGCTGACAGCTGTGTAGAAGAACTCTATGTACAAGTGCCTGGAATACAATGATACTTGTGTGGAGCTTCAACATTTTTAGGGACCATATAAATGAATGTTGCATAAAGACATCATAAGCTAGACATGAGTGGCCATCTTGCTTTCATGCTTATTTATCTGCTGTACCAAACCGACAATGACTTCACAGTCCCACTAATAATTATATATTTTCTTATGAGCATTTAAGCATTCTATCCAACAAATATTTCCATACTGAATAACGGTGTCCATGCTGGAGATGGTTTATTTGCTGAGGTATGCATTTTACACCTTGATGACCTTCTTGCTATTAATGAATTGCTCGAAGTAGGGATTAGTAGAACCTGATCCAGCTAATCAGACAAGTTGGAGCAGGTATAGATTTGTTTTGTTTAGGGGCACAACACAACAGTCATAGTACATGTGTCATTATCATCATCTAATGTCCACTTTTCCATGCTTGCATAGATCAGACAGGATTTAATGAGGCATATTTTCAATGGTTGGATGCCCTTTCTATTGTTAACCCTCACCTGTTTCCAAACAAGGTAATATTTGCTATGGCCAAACAGGTTTTTCACAGAAGACTGGAAATGAACAACATTGCTTATATGACAGTGATGCTTGTTTACAAATATCACAGGCTATCAAGACAACACAAAGGTACACATACACACAAGGGTTTCTTTCAGTTTCCCTCTATCAAACTCACTCACAAGGTCTTGGTCAGCTCAGGATTGACCTCAAAACCACATGGCTGAGAAGCAAGCTTCTTAATCATATATCAGTAGTGTTGTCAAGAGAGTAGGTAGTTTTATTATCAGACATGAACTAACCAAATCAGCAACCATTTTCCCACTGCGGGGTAAAGGCCTTCTTTTAATACTGCATAACTTTTGGTTTGGAGTTTCTGATTTCCAATTTTATGTCGAATCTATCCAATTTATCCCTCAATTTTGTTTGCTGTCATCTCCTCTCACCCACATCCTTTTGAAATTCAATTCATCAAAAGCACTCAGTCCACATTGTAAAGTGGTCTGCATTTAGAAAGGCATTCAGCTGTAAAAACCTTGCCAAAACTGATCTCACCTGTGCTTGTGCCACATAAAAAGCACTAAGTCCTCTCTGCTGAGTGGTTGGTGATAGGAAGGGCATCCAGCTGTAAAAATCCTGCCAAAAATACAGAAGTCTGGTGCAGGCTTCTGCCTGGCCAACTCTTGTCAGACCATCCCACCCATGCCAGCATGGAAGGCGGACGTTAAACGATGACAAACTTTATCACTCATCTGTTGTTACATATTCTCTGGCAATGTCCAACACAATTCGATTCCAATGATTTTGTGAAACTGAAAATGCTTTAGATTGCTTTTTATGTCTTTTGTCAGGTTCCATACTTCTGTCCATTAGAAATTTTGGAGATGACACATTGTTTGTAAATTCATCTTTAAAATCTAAGGGCATTTCGCTTAAAAATGGAATTTGCTTTCCCAGCAGCTTGCCAGACATTCCTACAAATAAGTGTAACCTAAAACTTATCCATAATACCAAGTGGACAGTCTACAACAGTCATATCAACTGACAGAGAAGGAATGTTTAGAGAAATATCATATGGTCATGAATTAATAAAATAAGCAAAAATAGTTTTAAAAATTATAATTTCATAGGAAAATTGATATAGAAAAATATAAAAGAAAAGTGAAGACAGCAGCACCCATACAGGTATATGGATTTGTGCCACTCATACAAGCATACGAACTGTGCCAGCTGTACATGTAAATGGACTGTGCCACTCATACAGGTGAATGGACTGTACCACTCATACAGGCGAATGGACTGTACCACTCATACAGCTGAATGAACTGTGCGGCCCATACAAATATGTGAAGCATTCCACCCATGCTACAATGGACAGTACCTAACATACAAGTATATAGAGTGTGCTTTCCATACTGGTATATGTAGTGCGTTACACAGTCAAGTACACGGACTGTGCCACCCTTGCTGCAATGGACTGTACCTCTCATACAAGTATATAGTGGTGCTACTCATACTGGTGTATGGAGTGTGCCACAGATTCAGGTACAGGGACTGTGCCACCCATGCTGCAATGGACAGTACCTGTCATACAAGTATATAGACTGTGCTAGCTATACTGGTAGATGGAGTGTGCCACCCTTGCTGCAATAGAGAGTCTCACAAAAATGTATCCTGTATAATAATCTTCATCATCATCATCATCCAGTGTTTTAAATCCGGGTTTTGTCCCCATTAACGGGGGTGGCCAGATCGACTTCAATGCCATAGCAACTGCTCTCACACCATCTTGCCAGGTTTTGGGCATCCTCCTTTTTCAAACCAACCCTCCCAATCTCCTCCTCCACCTGTCCCTTCCACTTTTTCCTCGATCTACCTTGCTTTCATGCTCCATTTACCTCAAATATTAATCATCCTCCTCAGAACATGTTCTTCATCTCTCCTCAATACATGCCCATACCATCTCACTCCATTCGCCCTTGCTAACTATTCCACCTTCGAATTTTAATCTTTGCTGTTTCAAAACAGATAAATATTAATAGGTGAAAAAAAAAGGAGGTGGGTTGTTAACATTAGGAGATGCAATGTGACAGAAAACTAGAACAGAATTGAGATGGTTGACTGGTTAAAGAATTGAATTAACTACTCATGACCCAGAAATTAAAATCTGCTACTATCACTTTAGTGTTTCTAGGCCAAAACTGTATTACTGTGGTGAAATAGAGGTAAAAATGATTTTTTTAAAAATACCCCTATTCTAAAAGACATGTAACTCAGTTTTCACTCTTCAGCTTCAGTAACTTACTGGAGGAAGAGAAGCTAAGTGAGTAACTAATGGTAAATGGATATGAAGGCAATAATGGAAGGCTCGGAGGAGAGATAAGTGTATTCTAAGGCTGGAAAGAAATGAAGTGAGCATGTTTCAATGAATATCTATGTAATGTTATAATGAATGAACAGAGCACAAATGACCTAAAAAAAGAACCAACTTATATTACTGTTGTGTAATTGAGATAAATGCAATAAAAGGATTTGAGAAGTAAGTATGCATGGGATCGCAAATACATCTTCATTGAGTTACTGGAACAAGGAAAGTTAGGTGGTAGCTAATGGTAAATAAAGATATAAATAGCAATGGAATATTTCAAGCTGAGGTAAATGTAAAAGGTCACAAACCAATGTTTTAAATAGGGATTTTCATCAAGGAAATTTCTGGAACATTGGTATAGTGGAAAAGGTAAGTAAGTCATGGTGAGAGGAAGAGGCAGTGGTTGATAAAATATTCTATGGTAGTTAACAAGCAAGCTTTTAGGTCAAATAATGAATATCTGACTTTTTTTATCTTTGCAAGTTAAATTGATTTCCTTATCTCTTCTCTCTCCCTCTCTCTCACCTTCCCTAAACTCTATCATCACATATACATACATCAAAATTGACACATACACATTCTCTATAGCAACATAAAGAAAAGTACACACCATTCTGAGAATCTGTTAGTAGGTGCAATAATATAACTATACAAACAGCATTTTCTCAGGTATTTCAATCAAGCAACTTCAAAATGTTAATTATATTTTCCAACTGAATAAACAGATAGTGGCTTACAATCATATAAAGCCATAAAAGTCTGTGGAGGGCTGGTATCTATTTCATCAAAATAGGGTGTAGGTGGCTGAATAGTTAGGAACTTACAACTACATATTTTCCTAAAGCACACCTATCAACACCTTCTTCTCAACTTGTTTCAAGCTTCCCTCTCCTGTTAAAAATCCCTTACCTTCTTAAAACTATGTCTAATCCCACTTATATCTTAAAATTTACCATGCACTCTTCATTACCCTAGTGTGCATTCCTAGCTGCCCCAGTTACCATGCACCCCCCTTGCTGCCTCAACTACCATGCATCCCTAGCTGTCCCAGTTACCATGCACCCCTAGCTGCCCCAGTTACCATGCACCCCCCCTTGCTGCCTCAACTACCATGCATCCCTAGCTGCCCCAGTTACCATGGACCCCAAATTACCCCAGTTACCATGCACCCCTAGCTGTCCCAGTTACTATGCACCCCTAGTTGCCCCCGCTACCATGGACATTGAATAATGTTACCCTGAATATATATCTTCATTCATACTTACATGGGTCATAAAAAATTTGCTGATGCAGATATTCTGTAGCCAATTACACCAATCCTCACTTATTTCAAAGAAAGTAATAGCTCACCTAGTTTACTGAATAACCTCTAACATGTTTTTACAAAAAGGACTGCAAACTAATGACACCAACTGTACAAATGGGTGAGGCATTTGTTTACACTCACCATGTACATGTGTGTAAAACGCAGTCATGCACACAAATGCACATATCTATATTTTCCTAATATATATCATTATCATCATCTAATATCCATTTTTCCATACTTGCACAGAGCAGAATTTGTTGAGGCAGATTTTGTACAACTGGAGGTCCTTCCTGTCGCCAACTGTCACATATTTTCAGGCAAGTTAATATTTCCCCATGACCAGACGGGTTTTTTTTTACAGAAAACCAGAAACTAAGAACATCTCTTGCTCATTTACAACCGTCATGTAATGTGAAAACAAGGGTGGGCGCACGCGCGCACACACACACACACACACACACACACACAGGGCTTTTTTCAGTTCTCATCAACCAAATCCATTCACAAGACTTTGGTTGGCTCAGACTTATAGTAAAAAACAATTTCCCAAGGTGCTTATACATATATAGATACACATACATGGTTGGGGAACAAATTGCCTTTAAAATAAATATTAATGCTACTGGATTCCATTTCTTTTTTATTTCTTAAAAGTTGTTTCTTATCAGTAATTATATATTTTTTGGGAGGGTTAGGAGAGAAGATAAAGCCAAGCTCTAGTAACTACAACAATATCACACATACTAGGCTCTTCCTACTTCATCACCCCACGCACAATACAGCCTTTCCACTACTCCATACCCTTCTAACTTCCAGTGTCATCTTAAGGCGCTGGCACACTAGGTAGTTGCACAGATGCCTCGCCCATCTAGGAGCCCAATTCTGATTTGCGTTTGTTGTGGCTTGCTGTCAATAAATAAATACTATAGGGCTTAGTGCACTGATTTGCCTGAGGCCTAGAATGCTGCTAAGATGACCCTGCTTCCTCCCCACTTCAGCACACAAACTACACACTCCTCCCCATACTACACCATACTCTACACTTTCCCCACCACTTACATGCTCTTCACTAGAGACCCCATTCAGTCATGAATGACCATGGGATTGCACCAAGAAAGTTTCCCTCCAAGGCACAAGTCTAAGCAAGGTTGTTTTTATGGAAGACCAGCAGTCACCCATGCATACCAGCCTCCCCTCTCCATGCCACTGATGTTGTCCAGGGGAAAGCAAAGGCTGATACAGCTCGGCACCAGTGATGTCACAACTCATTTCTACAGCCGAGTGAACTGGAGCAACATAAAAATAAAGTGCCTTGCTCAAGAACACAACACACAGTCCAGTCTGGGAATCAAGCTCACTACCTCATGATTATGAGCCCAATGCTCTAACCACTGAGCCATGCACCTTCATATGCCCTTCACCACATACATACAATTCCTATTACACCCTATACACACCTGCCACATGCACTCCCCACTACACATATACAAACCACACCCTCCACACACAAACCAACAAAGAATTTTGCATATGATAACTCAAATTGTTATAAACAGCTTTAAATCACTCATTGCCATCCCAAAAGGTAAAAAAACACATTCAATAAAGTAGACCTAGATTACACTATATTTGAAAAAGATAAAGATCATGGCTTCGATTATCAGTCTGAAGAAACAAAACTGACCAGTGGTTAAACAATGTTACTGACTAGCCTTTGTGGTGCCTCAATTTGCTAGAAATAGCAGTCAAATCTCCCTCTGGATCTGTAAAAGGGGAAGGACACATCAGATAATGTAGTTCTAAATACTCCTAAAGAAAAACAAGATGGTCATGGCTGAAATACTTTGGAGTATAGATCTGCTTGGTTGACTTGTAGTTAAACACACATACACTCACATTCATGCATACCCGCATACAGAAACACACACTCAACCAAACTCACACAGGAAGTGGAGAAAAGGCAGAAGGGCTTACAATTCTTACCCTGCTTCCTTGTTGGCTGCTTTGTTAATGTTTCCATTAATTGTACCCCCATGGCAAATGGAAACTACTACTACTACTTATCATATTTGGGAACAAAATAGCGACTGAATTAACTGATAACATTGGGAGATGACATTTTCAGAGCAGAAGCCAAATAACAAAACAGAAGCCAAATAACAAAACAGAAGCCTTTAAATGATGAGGTGGTGGTGGTAGAAGATGGAGTAGAAAGGAAGGGGAGAGAGAGAGAGGGGGGAGAGAGAGAGAGAGAGAGAGAGAGAGAGAGAGAGAGAAGGAGGGTGGAAACAAACTACTTCATTTGCAAATGTCAAAAATCCCAGAAGGAAGAGATAATTAACCATTTATCACTGTCATCCTGATTATCATTATAGGAGTGTGGCAAGAAACAGCATCAAGTTCTCAAAGCCATTAACACTAGCATCACATCACCTGGCAGAAAAGCATGTACACTACACAATTATGCTTGTTAGTAAAATCAACAGATTTCAGACATAAGGAATTTGAGACTCAGGCTTTAGTTACATCTAGGACTGAAATCACACTTGAAATCAGTTTTGCTTTTCATCTTTGCACGATTCTTAATCACCATCATCCACTTTTCCATATTTGCATGGGTTGGACAGTTTATTGAGACAGATTTTCTGATGCCCTTCTTGTTGCCAGCCTTCACCTGTTTCTAATCAAAGTAATATTTCTCAAAAGCCAGATATGTTCTCACAGAATATTAGAGATAAATAGCATTGCTTGTATGGCAGTGTCAATCATTTACAGCTATCACATCATGTCAAGACAAGGAGGTATAAACATACACACACACGTATGATGGGCTTCTTTCAGTTTCTATCTAGCAAATGCACACACACACACAAAGATTTGGTGGGACAATAGTTGAAGACACTTCCCCAAGGTGCTGTGTAAATACACCTAAATCAGCATAAGAGAGATTGTCTCTCTTATCAGCTCGCAGCACCACCGATTTAGGTGCATTTACATCATTTGTCTACAGCAAGCAATTTTCTCCATGACAAAACACAGTGAATGGCTTGTTTATGAATTCGAACTTGCCATTGGCATATTGGAACTGGTAATAACATTGTATTTATACACATCACTGCTTAGTGCTCCCACCTCGTAAGTTTATTTATGTCTATGCTCTGAGTTCAAATCTCATAAAAGTCAATTTCACCTTTCATCCATCTAGAAACAATAAAATGAGTACCAGGAAAATTTATGAGGTTCAATATGTTCAACTACATACCTCTCCTTCAATTTATGACCTTGAGCTCACATTAGAAAATCATTACTGACTTTGTTTTACATTGTTATTTACTGGTCAGTCATTAAACACTAGCAATATATGAGGATCAATTTAATCCAATATAACCATCTTCTACAACTACATAGTCTTGGTGTAGTTCCTTACTGATAGAAGTAGATGTTCAGTTGGAACTATCAAAACCAGCAATTGTAGTTTAACACCAGATCCACCCTATTATCAAATTCAATACAACCATGACCACTCAATACTTCTCTTGGGTACTATGTGTCTAGCACTACAGTATCCATGATATGCTTCTCTTTCCTACACAGCAACATGTAATTTGAGAAAGACTTCAAAGAGTGAGTGTAATTTTAAGGAAATGTGGTTGAGTGACTGTGTACAAGGTCCCTTGAGTTAATGATGATGCTTCAGTGAAGAAGAGGAAGAAGGCGTTGTAGTAGTATTGGATTATCAGCCCTAAAAGGATGAAAGGAATAGTTGGCCCCAATAGGATTTAAACTAAGAGTGCAGAGAGGCAGGACTGACACCACAAGGCATTCTAACAAACTTTTTAACCACACTACCATTTCACTGCCTTACTCCATAAGCTTGGGGCTGATATGAGAAATCAATATTATTGATTTCTTTTTACTTGGAGCAAAGCCTCTCCATCATCCTAGTTTCCATTACCAGAAAGGAGTACAGTCAATTGAATTGACTAAACAATTTTTCTTCTTCAAAATCCTCCTCCCTAAGAAAGACTTATTTCTGGAATTTTCCCTCCCCTACCTTAACCAGTGATCTTCAAATTATTCCGAATGCACATTATCTATGTTCCAGTCAAAGAAGGCTTCACTCTTCCGACTTGGACTAATTTTGTTTTGTTCTTTTACTTTATTCTATTATAAGCCAACACGGGAATTCTGACACCCACCTAACACTTTATTTTATTATTATTATTATTATTATTTCAAAACTGATACAAACCAAGATGCTTCCAAATAGTGATAATGGGAAACAATAAGATCAGAAATTGAAGAACAAATTAGAAATTGAAAATGAAAATTAAAAAAATTTTAATTAGGGTTTTTTTTAAATTTTCTATGTCTGAATCATAAATTGTTAATCTAATTCCCACTTTTCAATTTTGGTTTTAAAAAATCGTGTTTTCCTTATAAGAATTTAGAAACCTCAAGAGAATCAAAGTAAATTATGTATTTACAGTGAAACTCCAAGTAGATAAAGTTATAAATAATAGCACGTAGAATATTGGGTTAAAAAAAACACACGGATTGAAAAAAAAGTTGAAAGCTGTCTATGAGACTCAAAACCACATCTGTGAACATTACAGATGTATTAGCCATTATACCAAAGCAACACTTCACATCTCCGTTTTAGAAGCTTTCTTCATACTGGTAAGAATTGTGAGATGTTTACATTATAACAACAAATAGAAACACTGTCCTCTAGGCAGTGTACATCATGCAAATAAGCAGCCAAAGGTGATCTCAAGGTTCTGAACCTCATGTAGGGCATGTCAAAGAACCAAGATCATGCACAATTTGCTGAGCTCAAGAGGACCTGTCCATCACAGCAAAAAAATGTCCTAAAAGCATTCTGTTTATGCTTATAACCCCTTCTGCCATGTCAAGTATTTCCCCTATCTCTTTCCCTAACATTCAGCCCTCCATCATCCCGCTATCTATGGCAGCTTTAATCACTTGAAAGCAGAATTGGCACATATTACTTCCACATATTGATGTTTTCCATCAACTACACCTCCACCACTATTTCTCATTCACTACATTCTCCTCTACCCACTAACCACCTGTTACTTTCCCCTCACACTCTTCTGAAATAACCCTCACCCCCTGATCCACTGCCTGCATTTTCTTATGCTTACCTTCTTGTACTTTGAGAGTTTGCTCTGGCACCCCTTCACTACCATTTTTATCATCTTCCCAGCTACTCCCATGGGGTAGCCATGTATTTCCTCTATAGTAAGATACTGTTTCTTATTCCTCTATCATATTTTAGCCCTTCAACACTTGGCACAAAGCCACCTCCTTCTCTTAGATACTTCCCCTACTTAGTTGTAGGGGCTTTACCTCTTTTTTCTGTTCTTTTACTGTCTTACCAAGTTGCATGGCAACCTCACTAATACTGGTGGCATGAAAAAAGTAGCAAGTACACACTATGAAGTGATTGGCATTAGGAAGGACATCCAGTCATGGAAACTATACCAAAGTTGACACAGGAGCTCAGTGCAGCCCTGCAGCTTGCTGGATCCTGTCAGACAGTCCAACCCATGCTAGCATGGAAGACTGATGTCAATGATAATGATAATGTAGATGACGATGACAACCAGAACCCTTAAACTTAACTAATATAGCCATTATTGTAGACAAATCTATTAACAAGAAGCTAAAATACTCAAGAAAATTTGAAATATATAAAAACCTTATAATACATGTGTGCATGTATGATACTGAATGTATGAGTATAAATTTGCACACATACTTGTATGCACACAATGGCATGAATGTGTATGTTTATTTGTATACATATATGTGTGTATAGATATGTGTATAAGCAAATAATCATGACTACATTGTGTAAACATGTGTAGTCATAGTCACACAGTCATGTTTATCTAACAAAACTTGAATACATGTGTATGCACATAAGAAATAATCTTCACTAAATACACACAAGCTAATTTTCAATTGTAGTAGCCACTTCTGGAGCAATAGTTTATAAATGTCAGTTAAAACCTACAGTTGTCTATCTTGTAATGTTTCTACCTTCAAAGCACATTAATGCACCATGTGCATATCTGTGAAAGTGTATAGCCATGGGTAAATGATTAAGTTCACTTCTTAATTATCAGGTTATGGGTTTGAATCCACTGCATTGCACCTTAGACAAGTATCTTCATGGTGATCTTGGATCAACCCAAGCATTGTAAATAAAGTTGAATGGAAACCTGTTGCTGTGATATACTCAGCTGCTTGCATAATACAAGTCACTGGTTCCATTGATCAGACAACTGGAACATGCAGCAAAAGTGATGGGCACTATTAAATATACAATAATATACACTATTGTATATTTATATACACAAACATGTATATACTCACAGTTGCTATTATTTATACACACTAATATAGGTGTATACACTTCAAATGTATACACACAAATGTGTACAAACTATTACTAATTTACACACACAAATATAGACATGTACACATTTATACACACAAAATTAAGTGAGAACTATTCTTATTTATTTATGCACACATATATGAGTGCGCACACATTAGTCTTAGCATATATTTCTTCTTTCATTTTTTTATTAGCTTGATCCACAAGAAGAGATAGTATCCATGGCCTTCAAAATCAATAAGATTGATGCCATAAACACTTGACTTACACAGTTGCATGTTGACATATAGGAAAGAAATCCAGACTGGACATAGTAGTTTGTGCATGCCTGATGAGTGGACATAACATGAATGAGAGCACAGACAAGTGAAACATGAGTGACTGAGTGGAGGTGGCACGAAACCAGTTTCACAAGGACTTCCATGAGAGCAGGCCTCATTGTAGAAAGAAAAAAAAAACAGAGAAAAAGAGCACATGCCCTTTCACTCCACCTGGCCGAAGTTTGGATCATGTCTATGAACGACTTTATTTCTATCAAGCAAATGGCCTTTCTCAGAAGTTTAGGATGTTTGTATGCATAACACCACCACCACCATCCCAGTCGTGGGATCAGTACTCCACTGTGAGTTTTACCTGAGTTTTCTAGTGGATCACTAATTGTTGGGAGGCTAAAAGAAGGGCCAGTCTCTGAGACATGGTCTTAGCTATGTTAAAGGTTTAAGGGTAAATGTTCACCATGAGATCATCAGTGATAGTAAGGATAAGCATTTGAAGTGATCTCAAAGGCTGGGCTCCAGTTGAATGCTGTTCAAGCTTAAAGGAAATCAAGTGAGATTTTTGTTGATATGAGTAATGTTTGTGTTCTTTCCAGTTTGGAGGACAAAGACAAGATTGCCATGGCACAATAGAAAGATATTTTCCAGGCATAAGTGCATGTTTGGTTTGAGGTGTTTATGCTGCATGTGGACAATACAAAGTTGGAAAGCTGTGTAAGTGGTTATTGTTGGAAGTGATGCCAAGAAAGTCATTGACATATAAGAGGATGAATGTAATGGGGACAAAACTAGACCTTGGGGCACACACCTGAATTGATAGAGTGTAGGTCAGACAGAGCTCATCAGCACAGGCTGTAATAATGTGATCTGACAAGAAGCTACCAATCTAAGAGATGCAAGACAGATGAAGAACACAGGTGGGCAGTTTTGACAGTAGATTTGTGTGCTGGACACAGTTTAAAGCTTTGCTAATGTGAAGTACAATGACACTACTTACATCAAATTTTCCAAGGGAGAGAGCCCCACTGATGTGTGATATAGGAAATTAGTCTCCAGCAGCTCTGGTTATATGAAAGCCATACTTGTAGAGACTAAGGAGGGGGAGATATTCAATGGTATCAGAGAATGTTGGTAGTGGCTTGCCCTTCTTGGAAATAATGAAGAGTTTTGCAAGTATAGGGGCTAACACTAGGAAACACAGAAAGCAAAGGGAGGTATATTGTTAGGACCAATGTACTTGTTAGTTTGAAGTAACTTTAATACATAATGCTTATGTGTGTATGATGGTGAGCCTGGTCAAGTGATAAAATAGGAATTTGGAGGAGATTTATGTGGTGATGCAAAGTGAGCAACAAAGGTGACTTTTGCTGTAGGAAGACTATCCATAGAAAGACCGTGGTCAAGCAGAAGAGGAAAGGAGAATTGAGCAAAATTGGTGGAGATCCTTTTTTTATGGAGACCTGCCAAAAGTTAGTGAGAAAATCAGGCAAAAACCAATGCAATTATCTGGTCACTGTGTGCACCATCCTCATGTGGAAGCATCCAAATTAGTCTTGTGGAACCCACTTTGTGGTGATGTAAGAAGAGGAAAACATCATCACACTTATATCAACAACTTGATTGCAGACACTGGCCTGGAATGTATCCAGGACCTTGCGGCAATGATGATAGGCCAAGAAGTGTGGCAGGTGGACTTTGTTGCTGTGACTCTGGTTGGAACTTGGCCATAATAATGATGATAAGAATTGATTGTAGTTTAAGAGAAAGGAGAGCTTGAGGGTTGTGCAATGCATAGAGATATTGTTCATGGTTTGGTGATCATCTTGCAAGAGATGTGGTACTGGGTCAATGCTGCTCAGTTTGGAGGATTGGGGTCGGGTTTTTAGCCTCAATTGTTGCAACACAGCTACAAGTGAGCAATGAATGAGGGATGTGGAGGAACAAGTCTAACAGGATGGTTTTGTTCATCTGCCAAGCTGTTTCTGATGTATCAGGGATGAAGTTCAAATCCTGCTGCCAGTGATAATTAGCATACAACTTGTTAGGGGCTCTGACTAGTCAACTGACTTGAAGTACCATAAGGGCCCAAGGATGAGGACAGACATTGTGTAACCTGTAGATACATATTGGAGAGTAACAATAAGGCAGTGGTCAGACAACCCATCAGGTGCAAGATAGTTATGATCTGATAGTGGTAGTGGGTTTGGAGGTGAGTAAGAGATCAAGGATGTTTAGACACAGAACTATATGTCAACAAGAACAATGGCTGAGAAGTTAATGTATTGGATCATTGAATTCAGATATTCCTACAAGCTTTTTGCTTTACCTCTGTGAAAAGAAAACATTTTGCAACCTCAATTTGTGAAGCTTACAAGTTCCACTGTAGCATCACAGTTGAGTGGTCAACAGTTGAAATGGTGCTGAGTATTAAAAACTTACCTAAATATCTAAAACTCAGAGAAACTCTTAAAATCTGGTATTTACTTGTAGTTTTATGCAGATAAGTTACAGCTTATCTTTTATTTAGTAGTATGGAAACTGTATACTCTGTCCAGATTATCTTACAAAAATGAGACAGAATCTCTTTTCAGATAGAGCGAATAGTTTCATGTTACTAAACAGATGAGAGATAATCACCTTCTGCAAAAGATTTATAATTTCAGTGCTACTAGACAGAGGTGAGATTCTTTCGTATAGGACAGAATTCCATACAAAATCTGGTTCTTGTCTCTCAGGTATGTAGAATTTAGTGTTTAATCCTTTTAGTACCAAACCACCTAAGACTGATCTTAATTCAATGAAAAATTCTCCGTTTTAAAGCAAAGCCTTATATCAAAATTTATGTTCCAAACACCAACTTAATAATGACAAAGTTATTTTACTAAATTCATTATTTTCAAAATTAATTGTAATAAAGACAGTGTATTTCAACAGAAATAGAATAATAAAAAGAATTTTAAATAAACCGGTGATTCAATCACATAATACAATATTTAGTCCTCTAAATATATCCCCAAACTTCTATTGTTTGGGTCTCCAAAGAACAAATACCAACACACATCAGATCACTACTGGCTGTAAACAGATGCTCTACTAATTGTCAACATTATCATCATCACCACCACCATCCCTATTTCCATGCTGGCATGGGTTGGATAGTTTAACAAGAACTGACAAGCCAGAGAGCTCTGCCAGGTTCTATGTCTGCTTTGGTATGGTTTCTACAGCTGAATGATCTTCCTAACACCAACCACTTAACATAATGTACTGGCTGCTTTTTATGTGGCACCAGCACTAGTGAGGTCACCAAGTACCCACAAGATAAGACCCCTCAATTGAGTGGGGTACAGATTGGAGAAAGAAGCTATGATAGATGGAAAGGAGTAGGTGTCTTAAAGAGGTGAATACATGTCTTGCACACCTGGAAAGTGAAAGACAGAAAGGTAGAGGAAGAAAGAGATGTGAGGTCCAGGTACAACATGAATATGAGACAGAATAGGATGTACTTCGAGTGAAAATAGTGTGACAGATGATTAGAGATAGGGAATGAGTTGGATATAAAGGATATCAGTTCAGCAGAGGGGGAAGTGAAGGAAATAAAAGATGAGTTGTGGAGGAAGGCTTGACAGAGCTTAAATTTTGCTGAGATCAACAGGTCTTCTCAAGCACAGCATACTGCCATTCATCTCAGTTCTTTGTCATCTCCTCTAAGAGGTTCAACATCGTAAGATGAGTCTTTACCACTTTCTCCCACAACTTCCTAGTTCAACCTCTTCCACATTTAGTGATCAGCACTTCTTTATACAGCTGTCTTCATTCATCTGCATCACATGACCATACCAGTGCAATCTCTCCTGCATGCCACATCTGATGCTTCTTATGCCTATGACATGGTATTTTTACTTACACCTTGTCTACATATGGAATAGGGTAATTTATCTGAAGGGATTAGTGTTTTGTTTGTTCTCCTGCTAATTAGAACTTTAGTCTTTTCTAAGTTAACCTTAAGACCCTCTGATTCCTGATTTTGTTTCCATATTTGGAATTTTAAATCTAATTTTTCTACACTTTCATCTATAAGTATAAGGTCATCAGCATAGAAGAGTTCCCATGGGCAAGGGGTCTTAAATTCCTTCATTGAATCCTGATGAACACCTACCTGCACACTAAATTCACTGCTGTACTCATTGTTAACTCTCACTAACCATTCATCTACTCCTAGCTTTCACAGTGACTGTCAGATGAGGGATTGAGACACTCTGTCAAAGGTTTTCTCCAGGTCAACAAATGCTAAGTAAATACTTCTATAATTACCAAACTATAAAGTGAGCATCAGTAGTGCTTCTCTCTGGCATGAAACCAAACTGCATCTCATCTAGATTAACTTGTTTCTTATTAATTGGGTTATGACTCTTTCAGTGACATTCATAACCTAGTCCAATAATTTGATACCTTTATAAATACTTCTTTTTAAAACAACTCCTTTACCTTTGTAACAGTTGACTATGATGCAGCTACACCAATCATTGAAAGAAAATTAGTGAAAATGAAAGATCATTTGGAAATATGAAGGTCACAATTTGTTGTTATTGGAACAATCTCCATAAACAAACTGATACATCTACAACATCCCTAAACAAAACAACACAGCTACAATACCCCATAACACTACTACAACACCAAGTTAAGAACACCATCTATCCCACTCAGCTCAGAGAAACATAAAACACATATAAACAGTGGCAGCATTATCAATAGTATCATTTAGCTTCAGACACTGCATTTGGATGCATACCATCAATGATAAATGCACTAGGATATCAAACGTGCTGATTGAGACTGAAGCCATTGGCGGAATATATGGGTATATAGCGATATGAAAGAAGACAATATGTTTATACTGTTACACAGTACCGACATCATTCATCACTGCATGCTAGAGTGTGTAGTATGGTTCAAGTCAGATAAAGGTATGGTAAATCTGGAACAATGCAGCTATGAGAACACCTACTTGTTCAGCTGACTACTTCCATGCCATAGGTCTGCTCAATGTAAGTTAACCTGGGACTATACAACTACTAATTACTACCATTACTACTTCACACCTATCTTATCATCTCTAGATGGTCTTTAGTTAAAAACAATATTTTTTTGTCTTTATCAATTATGTCTTCAGGTGGGAACTTTTAAAATTTGGTTAGAGATGCAGACATAGCTATGAGGTTATGAAGTCTGCTTTTGAACCACATGGTTTCAGGTACAGTCCCAGTGCATAGCACCTTGAGCAAGTATCTTCTATAGCCCCAGGTCAACCAAAGCCTTCACAATGGATTTAATAGACAGAAATTGAAAGAATATATTATATATATATATATATATATATACACACACACACACACACACACACACACACAGCTGGGCGTAAGTCCATTAATCATTAATTAACGAAGTTGACATTTTTGTTAATGATTTAACTTTTAAGTTAACTTTGAAAATCATTATCGGACTAATTAACTTACGTTACATTTAGCTTCAGATAACTCAAGTCTGTTAACCCAAAAATTTCATAAAAAACAGTAAACGTTTAAAAGTTTCTATTGTTTTCAGATTGTCTCAGCATTTTTAATATTGTACGCATCATTCTTTCAACTCTGATGTAATGCCACTTATTATTATAAGTAACTTGTTTAGCCCTGCCTGGATTTGAAACCAAATCCACCAGCTTGTTGCTTGCAAAGACAGTGGGAAATTTTGTTTGTCCTGTGAAGAAGGAACAGTGATTGATGTGATTCTACTTGATCCGTGACCTCACTGAGGTGGATGCCAACAGAGAAAATACTGACTTCCATAAAATGGAAAAAATAAACAGAAGGAAAAAAGTTGGTATTTTGGTGTGAATGCAAATATTTTAGTGTGAACACAAATATTTCAGTGTGAATGCAAAAAGCTGTTACATGGTAGCAGGGCATGCTAGAAATAGCAGTCAAATCTTTCCTTTTCTGGAAAAGGGAGCTGTTTACACGTGATTTCAATGTCACATTCGTTGAAAGCATGCAAAATAACTTGCAAAAGAAAAAAAGACCTACGAAACAAAACTCCCTTGGTGAGAAACTTTGTGGTCCCCACCACTCCTCCCACTTTTCTTCTTCGGAAAAACATGGCTTGCGGCAGGTTTGGAGATCAGATATGTTGAATGCACCCGAAAAAAAAACTGTAGAAAGAAATTATTCCACACCGAGGTACAACATATTTACCAAAAGAATAAAACTTTGTACTGATTATACCTGTACTTTATGGTTGCCATCTGGGATCATTTTAGTAACAAATAAAACAGGTGAGATGCATTAAGAATTTCAATTTTAGTGTTTATCCATAATGTTATTGCTTTTACACCTGTTAATTAAATTTACCTGCCCATAAAAGTTAGATTTATTCAGCAAGATCAGCTAAAATTACGTAACTATAAACTAGTGGTATATAAAGCACCCAGTGACAAAATTTCTAATCTGTATGTAAAAAATTTACAATGTCACAAGCAAATATTGTGGACACCCGTCTTGAACCTGAATAATTCAAAATAACGTGAACAAATAAGCATTACATTTGACAGATTTATCTGAACACTAAAGAAGATTTTTTTTTTCTTACACACACATATAACATGGCCTTGCTCAGTTGGGACTACACGTGTTATTTTGATATCTTTCCATAAAATTTGTTTATGGGGAGAAAAATATCAATAGATGTGTGAGTGAGAAAGAAACAAGGTGGGAGGTTTGGGGATGTGCTAGAAACAACAGACAGATTTCCCTTAAATCTTGCATTTCCCTCTGAAATTATTAACAATTCTTTTTTAAACTGAAAATGTTTTTCTCACGGGTTTTAAGTGCATAGTGAAAAAAAAAAAGCCATAATCGTTTCAGACTGGGGTGGTGAGGGGGGTGGCAGGAGTGAAAAAAAAATTTCAAAATTAAAAAATTTTTTTTTTTCGTGAGAAGATACCTCCCATCATTCTGAAGACTTTGATGAAAAACATTGGAGAAAACCCCAGTCAAAACTGAGAAATTCCAACATATGTGGGCCATCTGATCCAAAACTCCATTTTCCAGACCTCCCCACCCCGCCATCTTCTAAAACTTTTGCCTACAAATTTCTTTGTAATCATAATCTATACTGTTTGAAAGGTATTTGTATAAAATTTCATTAAAAAATATCTATTTTCAAGAAAGTTATGAGGGGGAAAATGTCGGGTCCTGTGAACTTTCCAAAACAGTATATAAACAATTATTTGGTGGAAATTTCGTTAAAAAGTACCCATGTTTCTAGAAGTTATGAGGTAACAAAGTCAGTAGGGTGGATTAACATTAACTTCTATTACATTTTCCAAGAATTAATGAAGTTAACTTTTCAATTAACGGTGTCCATCTGTGTGTGTGTGTGTGTGTGTGTGTGTGTGTGTATATATATATATATATATATATATACACACACACACACACACACATAGGCAAAGTAGATAGTGGAGCATAATGCAGTCTTTAGACTGTCAATTCCTATCAAACCATCCAACTCATGTCAGCATGAAACATAGACATTAAATGATGATGGTTCAACTTGTGGTATGTTCACCTCCCTCGCTATTATTTAACTTGTCCTGGATACATACACTAGTGGAAGATAGAACCTTCACCTGTACTTAATGTTAAGAAACATTAATGGCATCAATTTCACCAGTCAAGGAGTATCTCCAAATCTCCCTCCAGACACAGTAAAGTAAAGAAATATTATGGATTAAGGAACTCATCTGAAACAAATGCATAGAGAAAAGCAGAGAAACTCATTACAAACGTAAAGCGAGAAACCTGCTACTAACCTACTGAACTGTACAGCATCAACAGCAACGATATCCAGTTGTGGGAATGCTCTTCCCAATGTGTTGTAGCTTGGAGAAGCTTGTGCACTAAAATGACACCATGGAGCATAGAAAAACACAAGAATACAGTCTGAACCAGTAGCATTATTCTCAAAAGTTAATTTCTGTAACAAAGTGGTGCCATTCACCATCTGTACGCTTCCAGTTGTGTTCTCTGTGATGTTTTTACCTGTACAGTGGAAGCGTGGTTTTTTACTAACAGTCTCATTTTTATCTTGGTCTGCAGCTGAGATCTCCCCCATTGCACTACTGTTAGAGCTGGTATTAGTAGTGGCCTCAGCATTTGCATCAACTGCTGCTGTCGTGCCACTGACTGTTGTTCCATTTGTTGTTGATGAGTCAGCTACAACAGAAACTCCTTCATCAGCAGTATTTGTTTCCTCTGCTTTGATGTAAAGCTCTATTTCCTTTTGAAGATCTGAGATGAAGGCCCAGAAAGAATACTGCACAGATTCTGGAATTAACAAAGAAACCCATTCCTGCCAAAGTTCTTTCTCTTGACTAACTTGTGTTGTTTCTTCAGGTGTCTTCTGTGTAGCATCAGTAGCTGAGGATTCAGATTCCCCATCAAGTGGTTTAACTACAGTCTCTGGTGATATAGAATCTTTGGTAGCAGTATCAGTTGGTGTGTTTTGTTCAGAATTTGGATTTTCTTCCTTTGAATTTAGCTGAGTATTTTCCCTGACATCAGATGCCTGCAGAGATGTAACTAAAAGAAAAAAATATTTCCATATCAATATATTTCATAGAAATGTGAAGGTGAAAAAAAACAGAGAGTTCCAGAATAAATGTAGTATTGAGTTTCAAATCCTAACCATGTCTTTTTTCTTTTTTACCTTTTATTGATCATGGGTCAATAACATAAGAATCAATACTGTTATATAATAATCTAAATTACTTAATTACATCCGTCTTATTGGTACACTTTTTATGTTATTAACTCCAGGAGGATGAAAACCATAGATATGATTTGAACTAAGAACAATGAAATTTATAACTAGATACAACAAAATAAGTAGTGCAATATTTTAGTGTCCCAGACAGTTTTCCTACTTTAGAAGAAAAAATCCATCATAAGGACTATCAGTAGAATGTTGAGAAAAAAATTGTCAAATTAAGTTTCACATATCACAAAAATGTTATATACTATAGTTTCAAGCATCATCATCCTCCTCGTTTTATGTTCACTTTTCATGCTTGCACGGGTTGGATGGTTCTTTTCTGTGATGGGTCGTTGAAACCCCTACTCGCTCATGTTTGATTTTTGGTATGGTTTCTACAGCTGGACACCCTTCCTAACACCAACCACTTTACAAAGTGTACTGGGTGAATATTTTTCATGGCAAAAGTACTAGAGAGGTTGTCATGACTTTGAGAAGGCTAAAGGGAACTTCTACACTCCACATTTAACAAAACGCACCAGCATTAGAGAGGATAGGAGTGACAGTATGATAGATAGCAAGAGGTAGATAAATGAACATATTTTTAAAATATAGTTGCTAACTTATATAAAATATTTAAGGCTCTTAGATTCTGAGTATTATTGTACCTAATATAATTCAGCTCTAAACTCATTTGAGAAGTTGACGACCTTAATTCATGATCTAACAAACAAACTGCATTCATGCAACCATAAGAAAGGAATCATCATTTTAATGTTCACTTTTCCATGCTTGCATGAGTCAGACAGAGTTTAATGAGGCAGATGCCCTTCATGTTGCTAACCCTCACCTTGAAAAGGTATGCACCAGGTAGAGTAGGGTAATGTCTGTGGTTCTGAGCTATGGTTGGTGAGAGTCAAAATATGAGATAGGATAATTCGGTTGTGTACAGAGAAAACCAACCCTATGAGTATTTAGTGCCTAAGGGGCTGCTCCAAATTACACATTACTTTGAGTAGTACGTCCAACAAGTCATAAATTCTCTTGGTGTATTATAATAAATGAATAATAACATACAATGGATAATTGTCAGCTCATTACAGCTGTTTCTTATATACATTTTTAATAGAAGAATGAGATTACATCATCATAAAAGACAGTAATCATCAGATGAGAAGTAATTCTACAAAGCAAAAGAATATCCAAGAATACAGCAGGGATGTGTCTGTCAAGAGAATGACTTACTATGTTGGCCATTTAGGTTAAGAATGTAGTTCTTGAAAATTTGATACCTAAGGTCAGTGACTCGGGTGAGGAGTCTGCTAGAATAGATCATGGGTAGACTGGAATAAGTTGTAGGAGATAATTTATTATAGTAGGCAATGGGTTATGGTTGTAAGGAGGGGTCATAAAACAATTAAGGATAAGGGAAAAAGAGAAGATAAATAAATCAAACATAAGGGTGGAGAAAAAATAAAAATAGAAATAAAATAAAAAACAAAAGTGTACGAGTTGATCAGGTATAAGGTCAGGGTATAAGATTCTAAATGATCAGGGGAGGGAGATAGAGGAACATAGAATTTAGGGGTATTCAGTGGATATTGGTTGAAAGTGTAGGGAGGGGGGGAATATGAAGGCTATCAAATAATGAGATCAAACTTTATGGAATTAAAGTTATAGTAGAGTGCTACCTATCAATAAGGAGTTCAAAAATTTAAAGCAGGATGGGGTTATAGAATGAACTACAGCTAGTATGGGATTAGAAGAAATAGCAGATTGGAATCAAAGGCTCCGTAAATCTCAAGGGATGCTTACACAATGACTGTTCATCTTATAAATTAAGACATAGGGCTGGCAGGACGTCTGTAGCCACAAAGATTTAACAATGTTAAATTTGATTTAAGTTGGGACATCATTAGGGTTGCTAAACTGTATTTAAACAGTAGATACAAATGCAGACTTTGCTGCATGGTGCTATTTGAAATTTTAAGTATCTAATAGTGAAAATCTACTACATAATAAGCTTGACCTTCGCCTTTCCTGTATACATAAGGCTACCTGCATGTTCAAATACCTTAAGAACATTAAACAACCTCTCTAATAGCCCCCAACCTTGGTCCAATCCAATTTGCTCCCTCTTTCACTGACCTATCAATCTACCCATTCATTTCTGAACCCTCCTAGTCTCATTTTCCCTTTACCAATACATTTTAAACCACACTTACTATATTTGCTTTGTATGCTATATTGAAGGAACTAACCATTCTATCTGTGATATACCCGGTATTATGCAATAGCGATGACAGCGAGACTTAATTTCTTTTAGCCGCCTGCACACCGTAGACAGTTCGTTTCCATTTCTACAACTTATGTACTCCTTACACGCACACAAAGATAATTATACCATCCAATTTTGATATCATCGCCACCCGTTTAACATTCCATAGTTAATCATTAGACTACTCCCTATCGCTGGTCTTCCTCGATTCCAATCTGCTATTTCCTCTAACCTCGTACTAGGTGTAGTTCATTATATAACCCCATCCTGCTTTAAATTTTTAAATTTCTTATTGATAGGTAGCACTCTACCATAACTTTATTTCCATAAAGTTTGATATTATTTCATGGCCTTTGTGCTGTCCCCCACCTACTTTCAAACCAATATCCACTGAATACCCCTCAATTTCTGTCTTTCTCTATTCCCCCTCCGCTGATCATTTACCATTAGCTAGAGGTTCTCATACCCTGACCCTATACCTGATTGGCTCATATGCTTTTTTAAAAATTTTATTTTTATTTTTCCTTCACCCTTATGTTTGATTTATTTATCTTCTCTTTTTCCCTTATCTGCAATTTTTTATGACCCCCTCCTTACTTACCACAACTCATAGCCTACTATAATAAATTATCTCCTACAACCCACTCCAGTCTACCCATGATTTATTCTAGTAGACTCTTTCTCAACCAAGTCACTGACTTTAGGTATCAAATTTTCAAGAACTACATTCTTAACCTAAATGGCCAATGTAGTTAGTCATTCTCTCATTTCATAGTTGGCCTCCACAGACACATCCCTGCTGTATTCTTGGATATTCTTTTGCTTTGTAGAATTTCTTCTCATCTAATGATTACTGTCTTTTGTAATGATGTAATGTTCTCATTCTTCTATTAAAACATTACGTAAGAAACAGATGTAATGAGCTGACAATTATTCATCGTATGTTATTATTCATTTGGTTATGTGTGTGTATGTGTGAGTGTCCGTGTCCTTGTTTTGACATCATGTGATAGTTGTAAATGGGTGTCATACAAGCAGTGTCATTTATTTCCAATATTCTACAAAAAATGTCTAACCACAAGGAAGTATTACCTTTCTTGGAAACAAATGAAGCTAATGAGAGGAAGGGCATCTGGCCATATGATATCTGCTTCAATAAATTCCATCTGACTGAAGGATAGAAGAGTAGATATTGAAACAGTGATGATAGCCTCATCTTTACAGTGTATATTTACAACTACATTATGTTTTCACCAGTTTGACCTTTGACTCTTGTCATAGATATGTACATAACACCAGACTGGATTTGAACTAGAAACTTTTCTCTATTGAAGTTAATAACATTCTCTTGCACACCAAATCTGATTCCTTTCATACTCAGCATTTCTCTCAGCTTATTTGTGCTGCCATTCATGCACATTAACATTTACATCCAACAGTGAATGTTTGCTTCATTTCTTTGTAGTCTTTGCAGATGCTCTGCATTTTAAGTCCACATCTTGCTGCCATGCAGCATTGCACAACCATTACATTGTCTTCCCTCAATTCAGAGATAGAACCCCTTTGCTGCAAGCAAAGATAATAGCTCCTTGAACATTTTCCACCCAGTTAATACTATACTTTCAGAATACCCCCACTTCCACTGCTAATTATGTCACATAATAACAGAAGCTGTCATCTCCTAAGGTCCACTACGAGATGTGATGTGAAACCAGTCAGAGATCAAACTAATCAAAGAAATGTAAATATACACTCATGATGAAATTGACTTAATCATCATCATCATCGTTTAACGTCTGCTTTCCGTGCTAGCATGGGTTGGACGATTTGACTGAGGACTGGTGAACCAGATGGCTACACCAGGCTCCAATCTGATTTGGCAGAGTTTCTACAGCTAGATGCCCTTCCTAATGCCAACCACTCCGAGAGTGTAGTGGGCTTTTTTTTTAGTTTCCTTCTACTAAATCCATTCACAATATTTTGCTCGGCTCACTATCAGACAGAATTCATTGAGACAGATTTTCTATGGACAGATGCCCTTCCTATCACCAGCCCTCACCCATTTACAAGTAAGGTAATATTTCCCCATGGCTGGACATATTTTCACAGAACAGCAGCACTTGGTATCAGTGACAGTCATTTACAACTATCATGTGATGAGATAAGCAGTTACACACATACACACACACGTTTATCATCATCATCATCATTATTTGTCTGTGGAGTGCTCAGCCACTTGCACGTTAATTTCACGAGCAAGCTGTTCCGTTGAGTGGATCAACTGGAACCCTCGTCGTCGTAACCGACGGAGTGCCAACCACGTTTATATAAACACACATATCAATAAGTATTCGGACTGTTGCTATAGTAACAAGACTAAAGCACACAGAGTGAAACTGCTTGGCACAGATTGACCTTGAACTCTGCTGTGCATGTGCACTAAGTCTTAACATTCTAGCTCACTTCCACTTCCAAGTAGTGCTTGGAAGGAATGTGTGTAGCATGTGATCATTGCATTGACCATGCCAGAGGATGTTGAGCAGAGAATTTGCATCAAATTCTGCCAAAAGCTTGGTGATACATGCTCAGAGGCCTATGCAAAGTTGCAGAAAGTGTATAAGCTGCACACAAGAGCACAAGTGGTTCGGACGTATCCAAGATGGCCAAAAAAATGTTGATAGTGACAAACGTTCTGGGATACCTGCAACCAGCAGAACTGAGATGTGCATGCAGCTGTGAGGGAAAATTATTGAATCACCATCTGTGAGTTATCAGAGGATGTGCAGATTAGTTATGGTTCAGTTCAAACCATTATCATTGAAGATTTGGGTAGGATACGTGTGTCTGCCAAGTTTGTGCCAAAACTGCTTTCAGCTGACCAAAAAGACACTCGGGTTTCAGTTGCACAAGATCTCCTTGATTGTGTCGAGAATGATGAAAACTTTTTCAAAATGGTCATAACAGGTGATGAATTGTGGGTCTATATCTACAACCCCGACACAAAGGCTCAGTCTTCGCAGTGGAAGACCCCAACCTCTCATGAGTCAAAGCAATGTGAAGACACTGTTGACCGTTTTCTTTAACTATAAGGGGATTGTTCATCATGATATGCACCACCTAGTGAGACAGTAAAGCAGGAGTACTATCATAATGTTTTGCGGCATTTGCGGAATGCCATAATTGCATGCATCCAGTGAGTGGCAATTGCACCATGACAACGAACCTGCCCATTCAGTGCAGCTTGTGCAGCAGTTTTTGGCTAGGCACAGCACTGCCCAGGTCTGACAGCCACTGTATTCCCAGATCTCGCCCCTTGCAACTTTTTCCTCTTTCCAAAAATCAAATCCCACTTGAAAAGAAGAAGATTTCAGGACATCAAGGAAATCAAAGTGAATATGACGAGGCAGCTGCTGATTATCCCAGAAAATGAACTCCAGGAATGGTTCCATCAATGGAAACAGCGCTGGATTAAGTGTGTGGCTTCCGAAGGGGACTACTTTGAAGGAGACTAAATGCCAAATTGGTATCTGTTGTAGTTTTGTTTTTAAAGCACCAGTCCAGATACTTATTGATCAGACCTCGTGTGTGTATATATATATATATGTATATATATATATATATATACATATATATAAAATCATCATCGCTTTAATGCACATTCTCCTATGCTTATACCAGATAATTTATTGTCAAATGGAAGTGAAGGACACTACTGTATAATGGAGACGCTCTTTTACAACTACCGTGTCAAGACAAAGAAACACCAACTTACACATACACACACATAAACATACATATACACTTTGATTTAGGGGGCACGTGATATGTCCAGATTAATTTTATACTAAACTGACCATGGTGTCATGTACATCGAAATCGCAATCTAAGCCCTTTTCGATACTGTAAGCATTTAAAGTCCTACGCATGTTCTATTTGGTATAACGAAGTTGAAGACGTATAAGAATATTCTTGTGCATTTAAGATAGTTTATTTTCATTCAGCACTTCTGTACGTATTTAGCACAAGGCCCGAGATATTGTAGTTCTTTGGGCCTCTGATCAAGTAGACTTATGCCCAAAGATTCTCCAGCTGTGACCATCCACCTCTCTCCTCCCACCCTGTTATTACATCCGTCTAGGGAGACGGTCTTAAACTCTGACCGACGGACTTTCGGAATAGCTACCACTTCCACTTGGAAGGAAAAGGGTGGTTGTTACCTTCTGTGAAAGAATTTTTTCACCAAAAAAATTTGGTTCGTTTACATTTTTGTCCCACAATTCCGGGCCCTTTCTGATAAATTATTACATCCGTCTTGCGAAACGAATATACATATAAAAATGTACTCCTTCTTTCTAGGTATATTGTAGCTATTGAGTTATGCGTTTAAGACAATAAAGTGTACGATATGAGGTAGATTTGGCCGTTATTTCTAGCAGATCGGGCAACCTTATGAAAGCTTCCCTTGGTGAGCGGTGTGATGCGACGTCCATGCCTTCGTCGGGAACATTCGCGAAGTAAGTGAATTAAAAGTGCTTCCCCCGGTAATAAAATTCAGTTATATAATTTTTTTTGCTCGGGTCAAACACTTTAGTTTGACCAAAAAGAGAACATGTGCTCAAAAAAGCACCATCGTAACAAAAAAAAATTAAATTATCGATAATAAACACAGTGGTTGAGTTCTACACGAAATATTAAAATTCAACTTAACACAAGACGAGACTTGTTTTATTTTGCTCTTTATAATTACCGTCCAAATCTCTTATTAAGGTAATTACACAGAAACATTGTTATATATGTGATATGCACGAGTATATATTACAATAGAAAATTGTTTTCTCTTACCTAGCATTACAAACACTGCCAGGCTATAAATACAAACAAACAAGCTGGGAGCAGCCATATTTGAACATACATTTACCGAAGTTCGCCAGAAAACGGTCTGTGATTGGTCGTTGTACAGCGAATATACTTGCACTGGACAAATTAAGAGATTGCTTATATCAACTACAATTCAATGAAAAAACAAAAAATCCGAGTCACTGTCTATGGTTGTGTTGACTTTTTTTTATGGATGAAAGCATTAAAAGCTGATTATAAATAATTATGCAATGAGTAAAAAACTACAATTAATGAATGACTGGATCTATTTTAAAACGGGGGCCACATTTTTCATTAATGTTTTACGTAGTGTTTTTGGTACGGAAAGACTTTCAAACTTCGTATACTTATCTATTTTGTGTTATAGAACAGAAAAATATTTTTGTATTCGAATTTATTTCATGTAAAAAATTGTCTTATTTCGATAATTTCAACCAATCACTGACAAGTATTCAGTTGTTTATATTTACTCCTTTGGCTGATTAATCGATGTAAAGCGTATTTAATCTCCATACCTTCGTTTTATTTGTTTTTTTTCATTTTAAATTTGCTTTAACCCTAACCCTAACCCTAGGGTTAATTGTTTCAGAATCGTTTGTTTATGTAGTCGGCACTTAATGTATATCGGCTGAATGGACGTCAGTGATTGGTTGAAATTACAGAAATACGACAACTTTAACATGGAATAACTTATGGATTTCTTTTTTTTTTAAGAAGACTAAGAGAAAAAGATGTTTTATATGACACATTCTACCAGTGTTCCAAGTTTCAAAGTGTTTCGTTAATGAAAAATGTGGCACCAGTTTTAAAAAAGATCCGAATGACTAATATAATTATTTCGGCGAGTACGAAAGACAACTCCATCATGTTTCACTCCTATTATAACCTCATCAGCTAAGCATAGCCTTTACGTTACTTATCGTAGTTCAGTGGTAGAAAAATTACTGAGCAAATGTACAAGATTTTTAGTAAAATTGTTTTGGAAAAATTGCTTGGTTTGTATCCCATAATCCATGGTTCTGAGTTTAAATCATATCACTGACTTACAACTTGGAAGTTAAAAGATAAATTTATTTTACCTCTCTAAAATAAATAAATATTTTATTTGATCATTTGCAATATCTCATACAAAAAAATGTAAATGCGCTAAAATATAAAAAGTTGTACACAGAACACATGTGTTTTTTTTTATGTGTTGGAACATAATTTATTGTTATGTAGGGACCTTGTTTGGCCCTACCTGAGATTCGAAACCAAATCCACTTGCTTGTTGCTTGTCAAGATAGTCTGAAATCCCTTTGTCTTTGCATCCCCCACACTGGATGATTAATGGGAAACACTTGACCTAAGACCTTTTGCTGGTCAATGAAGGGTCAGCCCTTTGTTTAGGATTTAACCTACATCCTAACCATAGTCTATATAACACAGAGCATTTCCTTCTCTGATCTCTTCAGTCTACACAACTGGCATGGAACGCACGTTCGTGTCAGCCATGGCCAAGAGCAACACTTCTCTTTGACTTTTTGGCAGAAACTGAAGAGCACCTTTTGGCTGACCCAAAGGGACAATGCAACCTATACCCTTTCTTCCTTTCTGTCAACAGAGTGTAATCCCTACTCTTTTCATCTCTACCAGCAGAACACACAACTACTGACCAGCAGGTGAAATTTTGTCACTGTCTACTGTTGTCTTAACTAATGACTGTGGGCAAATCAACTATGTACAACTACTGCTGTCTTACTATCAACTGCAGGCAAATAAAAACAGTTAATATTATTCTGCATTCTTCGGTGTTCTTCATTTGGTATCTCTGATGTGAGAACCTTACATCATTACATCAACAGTAGTGACATTGACCCTGGCCTACATTACATGCTACAGTTCCATTAATAGGAAAGGTGTTCATATAGTACATTTAATGGAAACAATATGATAAAACAGCTTCATATGACATGTAGGGTAAGTCTCTGTCAGCAACTCAACATGGGGTGGGGTAGTTGTTACCAACTTTGTAAAAATATATCCTTTATTATTTTACTGGTTTCAGTCATAACTGGTTTCAGTCATTCAGGCGCTATGATGTATATTCTTCAATTATCCTCAGTTGAATATGCAGCTGTAAGAATGGCTATTAGGAGAATGTAATGCAACTTGACCCCTGAAATGGTGAGAGTAGAGAACCTCATGGCAGCTTGGATGTTTTGACACTACAAAA
Organism: Octopus bimaculoides; assembly: GCF_001194135.2. NCBI lineage: Eukaryota > Metazoa > Mollusca > Cephalopoda > Octopoda > Octopodidae > Octopus > Octopus bimaculoides. The sequence continues at coordinate 43,379,940 of NC_068987.1, forward strand.
CTGGTGGCTAATTAGGCCCCTTTCACAGGTTCTAGTTGAATCACTGAACTATCATGGGAACTATAGCCGTTCACTGGATAAAATCTTGATTTGTGCACGTGATCAAACCATGACTAATCTGTGACCTGAAATTCGTATGTGGCAAAACACGGGATTGAATCCAATGCTATGACAGTCTCATTTTGATGCTCAGAATGAGACTGCTTCTAGTCCAAACTATCAGCTGGCATATTTCTATCAAAAGAAAAGCACTAACACTGAATACAATAAAGTAGTGTGATGTGAAGGAGGAAAAAGACGAAAGCAAAGAGAGAATTGTGGTAGTCTTATCTGTCAGTCTGGGAGGGTCGCTCACAACGTCCACATATTCTGTCTCGATCTGGAAGGTTAACTCACAACGTCCATGTGCTCTGTCTGCTGATGTACCATCTAACATGTCTACTCTCATGCACTGTCCATCACCAACTGACTGCTCGCACCTCGCTGGCTCCGCATGCCAACTGCGGCCTTTCCAGTGGGACCCACAGGTCCCACTTCCGCCAGGACATGCATACTCCCTCACTTCCAGTCCTTCCCTACAACACAGCCTGGTTCATAACATCACACACTGCCTTGATCTGAAGATCATTCAACCAGCCTACCCACACCCTCCCCTCAACCCTGACCACACACCTTAACTTGTCTTGTAATCAGCCAACCAGTGAAGAGGGCACTGCTCCCTCTGCGACTGCCATGCGACTTTAGGACTGGCCTCAATTCCTGGCATGTTGCTGCTGGCTTCGTCCTTTTGTCCATTACTATTGGTCCCATCCTCCGTCGCATAGATGATCCTGCGCACATGCAAAACATGATGTGGCATGCTATCTACGGACACATTGTACCTTGAATTTACAGAGGTTACAGTCCCCTTTACCCATTGTGATGTGCACTGTGCATTTGGAAGTTTAACCCAGACTTCTTCCCCAACCTGCACAAAGGCATGCTCTTTCTCTTCTGTGAGTTGCAGCAATGTGGTACATGGATGTCTCTACTCGTACTCGAATATTGCCCTGTGTGGCACTGACTCCTCAGCCTGTCCTGACCTGAACAATGTTTTATACCAAAAAACGGCCTTGACTAGCAAGATGTGGCCCCTCTCTGCTATAGTCTTGATGGTGCAATGATGCCTCTCCACAACCCCATTGCCACTTGGCCAGTATGCCACCCTGAAGAAATGGCTAACATGCCACTTGTTGAGCATTTCCGCCAGCACCTCTGAGCAAAATGCAGTGCTATTGTCCACAAGCAGCTCATCCACGAGGCCTTGTTCTAGGAATATCTCATTTAGTATTCTTGTGATTTCATCCGTGATCTCCATCTTCATCTCCCTCCATATGGCCAACCACCCCAGTCTGCAGTCGACCATCGAGAGAGATGTCACCTGCCGGTAGTGCGTCACGTCCACTGCCAATCGTTTCCAGTTGTGTTCCACTGGAATGCTTCCTGCCTCATGGACACCTGGAGTGGGATCAATGAACTGGCACCTGTTGCAGCTCCCAACTACTCTTTGCACACTCTACCTGTAAACATCAGAGTCAACTTCCCTGGCTAGGAACAGGGCCCTGTCCACCCTCATGTGACACATGGTATGCAATATCCTCAGCTCCGAGTCATTCAGTCAACACACTTCTGCCACTCCTTGATCCTCTGGCATCCGTAGCCAAGCTTTCTTTACCCTGGTCAGGACGTCCGCTCTATTCCTCTCAGAGGGCACAAAAACCACACTCAGCCTCAGGTCAAACTCAACAGCTAACTCACTCAGAATTCCCAAACGGTGTTTTATCAGCATCTCTGCACCCCCTTTAGTTTGCACCCTCTGCTTGCCATGATGCAGTCACTCTTCAAGACTTCTTGCATCATGGCAGTTGTCTTCTTGCCCACATTGTCACTCCACCTCACTCCTTCAGCTCACTTCTTGATGAAGCTGCATGCTGTCTGGAGCCATCCTGCAATCTGGTAGCATCCCAACTGTTTCCCACACACAGAAAACAGTTTTTGCCTACTCGTCTTGGAGCCCAGTTCTGGGATCTCATTCCCTCTCTGAAACACCAACGCACCGGCCTTGTCTCTCCGTAGCTTGAGTTTCAGTGCAGCTCCTCCTTCCATCGCCTCCGGTGGTTTGGCAGTTAGCCCCAAACTCTTCAGGTGGCTTATGACCTCTTTGCCAACACTATGCTCTCATCCACCAGAATGTCATCAATATAGGAATTGGTGGCTCTTTTCACTTTGTCTGCCTTTCCTAGGATGGTTTTGAGAATCATCGCCATAATCTTCGGTGCTGAATTTAGCCTGAATCTCAACCTGGTCAGGCAGTATGTCCAATCATTATACCTTACCAGCTAATATTTCCACAGTCTCTTGGCCACATGCAGCTGCAGGTATGCCAACTTCAAATCGATGATTGTAGAGGCCCCTGTCATCTGCTTCTACTCTCTCAAGGTTTTGCTGCAAATATCTGTAGCTTCGCTGCCTGTATGGCACAATACATGGTTGTTCAGCTCTCAGAAATCTAATACTGTCCTGACTTTATGCTTTGTCAGCTGCACCACTGCCATCAGTAGTAGCACTCTTCTCTCCACTTCCTCCTTCTAAGGAATCAGAATACCTTCCCTGATCCACCGGTCCACCTCTCCATCGAACTCGCTTCTGGCATCCCCTTTCAGGGTATGCTGATAGCAGCCTACTGCGTTTTTCAATGTCAGAGGATTTCCCTTCCAGTACCATTCCACTGTCCACTACCGGCTGTCAAACACAGCCCAAAAATCCTTGTCTGTAATGGTGTGTGCAACATATTTTTCTTCACCAATCTCCTGTCGTGAACTCATGGCGCATAGTGCCCCTGCATCACAAACATTGCACCAGCTTCATTGACCATGACACCTCCCAAACAGACAATGGCATCCATCCCTATTACCACATTGACTCCGTCCGCCATGCAAATTTCACTTAACACTTCTACACTGCTTTTCTCATGGTAAAACAATAGTTTTTCTGTGAACAACAACCTCTCTTGCCAACCTCCGAAAACCACTCTTGACAACCTCCGACAACCTCCCTAGACAACCTCTGACGACCTCTCTTGCCAACCTCTGACAACCTCTCTCCTCAAGCTGACAGTTTTTGTACTTTTTCGTGACGGAAAATACACCTTTTGTGACAGTTATAACGAAATTGCTTTCTTATATCAGAGTAATAAGGCGTTTCAATAAAACATCTAAACCCCCGGGAATTACCAGGTACACCAGCTAGTATATATATATATGTGTGTGTATGTGTGTATGTATGTATGTGTGTGTGTATATACACACACATATATATACATACACACACACTCATACATATATACATACATATATATGTGTGTGTGTGTGTGTATGTATATATATGTGTGTGTATATATACAGGGGTTGGACAAAATAATGGAAACACCCAACATTATAGCATCATAATTTTGAAATATCTAGAAATCTGTCAAAAGGTATTTATTTTTATGTTTTTTTTATTTATTATTAGTGTTGCTTAATATGATTTGCTAAAATTGTTGTTTCTTTTCAAATATCATCAAAAAAAGGTAATCAAAATTCATCAAAATGACAGATCTATAGAACTTTCAAAGAGGTCGAATTGTTGGTGCTTGTATGGCAGATGCTAGCAAAAGAAAAACAGCCAAAATGTTTGGTTTATCAAGAAATAGTGTCTCAAAAGTAATGACAGCTTTTGAGAAAGAGGGAAAAACCTCCTCATCAAAACAAAACTCCAGAAGAAACCAAAACTTTCAGACAGGGACCATCAGACTCTTATATGAATTGTTAGCTCCCAAAATTACTGCAGAGCTTAATGATCACCTTGAGAACCCAGTTTCCACAAAAACTGCTCGTCAGGAGCTGCACAAAGTCAGATTTCAGGAGAGGGCTGCAATCAGAAAACCACTACTTTCAAAAAAACAAACGTTGCAAAGCGTTTAGAGTGGAGTAAAAACCTACAGATTTGGTCCCTTGAGCAGTGGAAGAATGTTATTTTCTCAGACAAGTCATCCTTTACCTTATTTCTGACCACCGGCTGAGTATACATGTGGAAACAGCCAAAAGCAGCATTTGACCCAGACTGCCTTCTTCCAACTGTTAAACATGGAGGAGGATCTGTAATAATCTGGTGGGGCTATATCTTGGAAATCCGCCAGCCCAGTGGTTTCCCTTCATGGCAGAATTAATACTGAAGACTATTTAAGCATTTTATCTGATCAAATTCATGCTATGCTTGCAGAAATGTTTCCGGTGGGAAA
>NC_068987.1:43384873-43390636 GCF_001194135.2 Octopus bimaculoides
TTTCGAAGATAAGGCAGGACGTACTCTAGAATAGTCTCTTCCTGAGTAGTGGATCAACCAACTAAACAGAGGATTCCAAGGTGGCAAACGTAAACCAAGACAGGAAAAATTGGACAGTGAAAACAACATAAAAAAGCCGTACGGCCAAACGCGAATCTGATGTAGAACGCTAGTAGTTCGTCTTGCCTTCACAGCGGCTGGAGTGAAAAGAAAGTTGACCACAGGTCACATGAGAGCAGAGAGGGTGGTGGAGGGAGGAAGTGGAACAAGGAGGGAGAAACAGGAGTGTATAGCAGTGAATTGGAAGTTAGAATAACAGAAAGAAGCAGAGCGAGACGGGGAGATGGGTAAGGAGAAAGATAGATAGGTAGATAGAGGGATAGATAGAAAGATAGAGGAAGACAGATAGATAGATAGATAGATAGATATACATATCTTTTATTATTTACTTGCTTCAGTCATCAGACTGCAGCCATACTGGAGCACCACCTAGAATTTTACAGTATTTGATAGTTTCAGGCAGATTTTTACTGCATCACATGCTACACCTCCATGTTGCTGAGGTATGTGCAGAATTGTGTGTTCTTTCTCATTGTTGGGGGAGTACAAACTCTTCCCAGTTTTGTTTTGAATAAATAGTGTTTTGTGTAGGATGTGGGCTGTTCTTAGCAAGGTTATTCTTTGGATGGGGTGTAGTGTTGTGGGTCCAGGCATAGCTTCTATATTTTCGTTCAGTTATTGTTTTCACCTTCATGCCCAACATCTTGAATACTTCAATTACAACATTTTTGTACTTTCACAATTGCTCCTCTTCTTTTTGGACAATATTTTAGCCAGAAGGGACTGCAATGTCTATCAGTAAGCAGGTGCTTTTTTTTTTTCCAATCCTTGATTATTATATCTGGGAATTAGCTTTTATTTTTTTGTCAGTTTGAACTGGCATATCTCAAATGATTGCGACCTGGTCATTGTCATAAAACTTGTTTGGAACATATTTATACCAATCTTTGTTAGTTTTTATACTGTAGCATTGGGTTCACTGAATATAACTACTTACTTAGTCATGTCTGCATATGTATTCAGATTTGGCAAGGACTGAGCAGCCAGAGATGATGTGGTCAACTGTTTCATTGTGCTGGTTGCACATTCTGCATTTGGTGTTAGGACCTGTTTACATTATTTTGCTTTTATAGTTGTTTGTGGTCAGGCATCAGTCTTTTGCAGCAAGAATCAATCCTTCCATTTCTGCTTTTAGTCCAGAGCTTTTGAGCCATTGTTGGCTTTTACTTTGGCTCATTTCATATCTGTCAAGCTTTGCAGGGTACTGGCTATGGAGTGATTTTTCTCTCCATTTCTTCTTTAGCATGTTTTGTAGTTCTGTTTAAATGTTTTTTGTCTCTTTAACCATTTCTGCTCTGTCGTATCAGAGATCAGTGTATTAATGTAGCTTGTTTCTGTTTTATATTTTGTCACCTCCTTGTGTATAGAGAAAAGTGTTTACTTTTTTTTTTTTGTGTTACTTTATTACATGAAGTAGTCTTCCATGTAGTGGTTTCTAAGTACTTTTCTAGTCCAACTGTTATTCTTTTATTGTAGTCCTCTATCTGTGTCAGGCCATAACCTCCTTCTGATTGTCTTTTGTTTTAAATTCTTTCTGTGCTTGCTTTAGGGTGGTGGCCTTTGTATGCTGTTAATAGATTTTTGGTTTTTCTATTGAAGTTTCTCAATTCATTGATCTTCCAGTATATTTTGTTAAAGCTGTAATTTATAACTGGCATGGCTAGCATGTTTATCTCTATTATCTTATTTTTAGCGTTGAGTTCAGTGTTTAATACTCATCTAACCCTTCTGTAATATTCTCTCATAATTTTCTCTTTCATTTCTGTGGGCTGTATTTTAGCTGATTTTTCTATTCCTAGATATTTGTATGGGCAACTGTGGTCTAATTTTCTGCAATCTACACTCCACCCCATCATCTCTTTCTCTCCTTCTTCTCCTGTCTGCTGTATCACTGTTTCATTATTGCTATTCTACTGCTTTTCACCCATTTCTGTACTATCACTTATTATGCAGTCAGATGCACCACTAACCCAATTCATATGTATTATGGTTCATTCCCACCCCTTATCTACCATTTACTACATCCACCCCTCAATCTTACCCAATCTCTACAATCTAATGTATATTTATCATCAACTACCCTCCAACCCTTATTCATTCATTATATCCAATCTCTCACTCTTATGTATTCTTCATCTCTAACACTCTCCTACTCTCTGAATACACTCTTGCAATTTCTACTCACTCACACTCCTTGTTATTCTGTTCCCACTCACTTCTACTCACTTTGTATCTTGTGGATCTATTCTGACATCACTTCACCTTTATTTTATCTCTCTTTCCAGCTCCATCCCAGTCACTCTCACTCTCTCTTCCATAAAGTGAGTTGCTATGAATCTCCTCTACAACAAGAAACCGGTTTTATTCTGGCCCATGCTTTCATATTTTAATCCCTTATTTCTTAGGATAAAGCTGCCTTTCACTCTACTGTAGCCCTATTCAGTCAAATGGGATCTCAGACTTGTGAGATGCATAGTGATCTCACTAGTGCTAGTGCCATGAAAAGAGTACCCACTATGCTCTGTAAAGGCATTAGGAAGGGCATCCAGCTACAGGAACCATGTCAAAATAGGCATTGGAATATGATGCAGTCTTTGGACCAGTTAGGTCTTGTCAAACCATTTCATTCAGGCCAACATAAAAGATTGATACTAAAAAATGGAGAGATGGATAAACAGTCAATATGTTACCAAATGGTTCTGTGCAGATAACTTTCCAGAAGTGGAAAGGTAAATTCAGTAATCAGACATGTATGGCTTGTGCTCTTAACTACAGGAGGTCACATCTAATTTATGAGTTGTTGTAAAAATTGAGTTACAATTCATAGCAAAGACGGAAACATTCAATGGATATGAATTACATTTTGTCTTCTTGTTGACAGAGATGGCTGGGGAAGTAGAATATATCCCTAATATTTTTTGTTGGAGCCTGGAATTTGTTAGTTTAAGAACTACTGAGACTATGTAATCTTTCTTAATGTTTTCTGTAAAACTGAGAAAGTTCAAGAACTGCTACTAAATTTTGATCACTAGTTCACTTTTCACATTTTTCACTGAGGAACAGCACAGTATTGTTAGTAAAGTGAAGTAAATCTAGATTTATGGAAATATGAAATATAAATTTATTAGGTAAATTTTTTTATTTATAAGTAGTCTTGATAGGAAAAAAACAAGGAACAAAAGGCACCCTTATCTCTCGATTGCCTTTTGTTTTAAATTTATAACATGTTACATGTACCAGCTCAAGAAGCTCATCAAAGATCCCTGCTATTTTGGTAAATAGCAGTAGAAAGAGAGCAGGAAAATATCAGCAAAACAAAAAGAAATTATTGAGATATAAAAGAACTCCCATAAATCACCTTCACACCCATTTCTACAAATACACTTTTTCATACACACATTTTTGATTCCATTATGTAAACCCTTATGTAGAGAATAGAACTTATAAAATTTGAAAATGTTCTTCTTGTAATAAAAGATATTAATAATAAGATAAATTTATGTGACAATAAAGAATATGTTATTACTAAATTGTTTCACTTTCACATGTGATTTACTTAAAGCTTTACTCAGGCCCTGCCCTTAGATATAATTAGAAAACAAACCTAGAGCCAGGTTAAGTAGCAAGCACCTGATTGTAAAATCCAAGCTCATTAACTAAATTTCATATCAATCAATATCAGACAGTGAGCCCACAATTACTCTTCACAAAAGTCAGCTAAAAATAGAATCAGATCAAGAAACCTTTCGTCATCATTAGCTGTAAGAGCTTCTCAAACTTTTCCCATAAACTTCAGTATCAATATCATACAAAGAATCATGAAGTCACATACAAATGATACATACCAATTATAGAAAGCTTAACATTTCTGGCAATCTTTTGCAGTTTAGTTGCTATTTGATGTTGTTACTTATAAAATGCTGCTGCTTTATTTAACTTTCATTAATTTTAGTATTTGTCTCTTGGCATTTGTTATTTCTGGAGTGTTGCAACAAGAAATATCCTGTGTATAATTCTGCCTTAACCTGCCATCTTCAAAGAGCCAACCCTTTCAATTATTAATAAGAAATACTATAACTGTTTCTAATATATACTCAAGGTTTGAGACTTTAGGGGAGAGTGGGTTAGTTGGTTACAGTGATCCCAATGTTAGACTGTTCTTGATTATTGGTCCCAGGAGGATAAAAGGCAAAGTTGATTGCAGCAGAATTTTAACCCAGAATATAAAGAGTTGGAAGAAATGCCATTAAGTCACCTTGTTTGATGTTCTAATGATTTTTTGCTAATTCACTCCAATCCACTTCCCTTGCTAATCCAAATAAATGCTGTAATGACATTACTTCTGTGTTGTAGAGCTCTTTGATCTAACAAATGGGAAAAAAACAGAAATATATTTTAGTTTATGATAAGCAAACTGAGATGGGCCATTATCAGCACAATAAAAACTATGGGATGGATTTTGATAAATGAATGAGCCTTTATGTAGTTATTTCAGTTGAGAGGAATAAAAACCAAATCTCACCCTACCACCTAAAAAAAGGGGTTGGAGGGCAAGACGTGTTCTATAATGTAGCCCTACTTATAATATATTTGGAAAAAAATGAGGGAATGGTTGAAATTTCTTTCATCTTAGATCTATACAACTAGGGTATATCTGGGGTTAAACAACAACTAATGATTTTCAAGCATTTATAAAAACAAAAACTCAATGTTTCCCAGTGTTCTTAGTCTTTGGCATCCTAAGAAGAGAAGAGAGCACAACACTTTAGAAGAAACAACACAAGGAGTTACAATACCTTAGGACTATTGTCAGTCACAATGACCTTCTTAAGCGATCCCACAATTCTCTAAGGAATGGTATCATTTCGAAAGCACTAGCATAGTCTAATTTTAAGATGTTAATTAACCATCATTATCATCATCGTTTAACGTCCGTTTTCCATGCTGGCATGGGTTGGACGGTTTGACTGGCAATGTTTCTACAGCTGGATGCCCTTCTTAACGCCAACCACTCTGAGAGCAGCCCTGCAAAACACAAATGGTCTTTACACAGACGTACAGAATAACAGTAACCAAATGATGATGGCGGAGTGCACAACAAACATCAGTAATTTGACTGTCGCCTGTACTTATGACAAGAAATACCAGTTAATCTTTTACAACTACCAGGCTCATTTGTATTAGCCCGAGTTGCTGGATAATTTTTCATTCCTTTAAGAATATTGTAGAACAGAAACTTTTCATAGATTGGAATTTAAATCCTAACCTCTATAGAAATTTATTATGTCAAGGAAACATTGAATTTGAATTACTTTTAATCTTTACGATTATAGAGAACAACTCGGGCTGTAACTTCTGAGCCCAAGTCAGGCATGTGTGAACGATGTCAAGAGAACGTCTGCTACAAATATTTTTTTACATGGTGCACCTCTAAGACAATTGCCACAGGCTGAATGAAAATAAATGAACTGTGACCAAGCTCAACAAAAGGAGCTCAAGTTATTGGCAGCAATTACATACTTAAAGTCAGTGTTGGCAGAAATTAAATCAGCTTGCAAATGAAGATTCACTTTATTAAATTTATTAAATTTGTACGTGGGCTAAGCCTGAACAGCCCAAGTGTTAGAGTCGCCACTGATATAC
>NC_068987.1:43398327-43400296 GCF_001194135.2 Octopus bimaculoides
GTCATGGCTGTCGCTACAAAGTCTGCGTAGACGGAGGAATTGGGAATAGGGGATGGAAAGTTTTGTGTGTCTAGGGTGGGAGGAGGAGAAGTTGAGATAGGAGTGTGAGTCTGTGTGTTTGTAGTGGATGGAGGTGCTAAGGGCGGAGTGGAGGATGCTGACCGAAATGTCGAGAAAGGGGACAGAGGTGTCAGAGACAGTACAGGAGAAGTGGAGGGCAGGATGGAAAGACTGAACGAAAGAGAGGAACGAGTCAAGATGTTCGCGGGAGAGTGAGATGTTAGTGTTATTTTCATTTTTGTGTAATTTAGACAACAGTTTATTCACCACACCCTGTATGTATAGCCATAATCCTTGCCTTCAGTTCACCTTTGGTGTGACAAAGAGTTTTGTTGGTCTCTCACTCAACTGCACCCCGTACATAATAATCAAGTGGGGTTGCTGTCTGGGAAGTTAGGTGGCCAGATGTTAGTGGTGATGTGGTTGCAGAAATTGTCTGACAGCCATGACTGGGTTCTCCTGATTGTGTGGCATGGTGCAGAGTCCTGTTTCCGGATATAGGGTTTTCCAGCAGCCACCCTCTTGATCCAGGGCAGCACTACCTCCTCCAGGCACTTAATGCAGGCCTCTGTGTTGAATCTGAGGCCATGTGGGAAAATGAATGGAAGTATAACCTCATCATCACTAATGATCACTCCAATCACTATGATGTTGACTGGATGTTTGATTTTTATCACTCTTGGTACATGCCCTCAGATTGCACTGTCCTCAGACTGACACCCGAACACTCTGAAATGTTCATATTGGAGCTTCCAGCATGAATGCCAATCAGTACAGCATGTCATTTCCAAATTTCTGGCAGAGCGATTTGCATCATGGTGCTGTTTTTCTCATAGACAGTGCCCAACATAATAGCAACTATATATATTAGGTCATCTCATAAATAATGCAGTTTTTTTTTATACTTCTTTTATTTTCAAAATTAAGATAAACAAAGTTCTTTCTTAATCTAAAATTTACTCTCCTTCATTTTCTATAATGATCTTCCATCTATCTGATAGACTTGCAAAGCCCTCTTCCAAAATTCACTTGTCAGTCATGAAAAATACTCCTCCAGTACTGTTCTGACCTTGTCTACAGAATTCACATTTTTTCCGTCCAAATGATTTTGAAGACTACGGAATAAATGATAATCAGATGGGGCAATGTCCAGTGAATATGGTGGGTGGGGCGTTGTTTCCCATTCAAATTGCTCCAGCCTTTGGAATGTCATCCTCGCTTTATATGGCTGAGCATTATCCTGATGGAAGAAGACATTTCATCTTGAAACCAACCATGGTTGTTTTCTAATGGCACACAGGTGTCAATGAATGGTTGAATGACCAAATCCAAGCATCTCTGCTAGTTCCTCAACAGTTACGATGGGATTTTGTTCCGCCAGGGTTTGCAGGACATCCTTGTTGAGCTCTACAGATCTTCCAGGATGAGGCTCATCTTCTAGGCTGTAGTTTCCAGCTCGGAATTTCTGGAACCACTGTTGGCACTGGCTTACATTTATTGTCCAATCTCCATATACTGCATTAATATTCCTCACACTTTCCATTGTCTTGTTGCCTTTATTGAACTCATAAAGTAAAATATGCCAAATATGCTCGTTTGTCCCTTCCATTATAGCTTTGAAAAAATAACTGTTAAAATCAAACTGTACTCTTCAAAACTGCTCTAAGAATAAAACTAAAGTAAAATTACAACCAGCTTTTATAGCAAGTTGATGTAGGTAGTTCATCCCAACCCCTTCCAACTTTTAGTTCATGGAATTGAAAAAACCCACATTATTTATGGGATGATCCAATATACATATATACATACATACATACATACATACATATATATATATATATATATATATAAAAGTAAATGAGTATATGCATATATACGTACAGGTATGTGCATACCGACATCCACCTGT
>NC_068987.1:43400679-43401623 GCF_001194135.2 Octopus bimaculoides
TATATATATATATATATATATATATATATATATATATATATACAGAGGTGGGCATTGTTAATTGAAAAGTTAACTTCGTTAATTGTTAATCCATTAACCAAAAAGTTAACTTCGTTAATCATTAATTTGTTAATTCTTTGAAAATGTAACAGAAGTTAACATTAATTCGTTAACTTTAACTTTTATTGAAAAATGTCATAACTATAGTTTAATACTCCATCGACTTTGTTGCCTCATAACTTTCAGTAAAATCAATACTTTTTAACAAAACCTTTACCAAATAATCACTTATATCCTGTAGATTGAGTGTATGTGAAGATTTGTTGGAAAAAATTTGATGAATTTTGTGAAGTACACTAGCACGTGTTTCACTAAGAAAAAAAATTTTTTTGCATGGAATCAAGTACCCTAACCTCCTAATATGCTGCAAACCCCTTGTTTTTGTTTGGAAAATAAGTGGCGTGGGAAACTGGACCCCCTGCAATCCTGGAATCATTGGAAATTTTTTTTTTTCATTGAGTGAATTACAATGACTTCCTAATATGCCACAAAACACATTTTCACAAGCCCCTGTGCTGGTAGCACGTAAAAAGCACCCACTACACTCTTGGAGTGGTTGGCATTAGGAAGGGCATCCAGCTGAAGAAACTTTGCTGGAACTGATTGGAGCCTGGTGCTGCCTCCTGGCTTGCCACACCTCAATCAAACCATCCAACCCATTCCAGCATGGAAAGTGGATGTTAAACGATGATGATGATGATGATGATCATGATGATCATGATGATATATAATATAATATATTGGTATACCATTGAAAGTGTAGGTAAACAAAGTATTACATGAAAGATGTGTGTGAGAGAGAGAGGGGGGAGAAAGATACCTTCACTCTCTCTCTCTCTCTCTCTCTCTATCTGTCTCTCTTTCTCCCCCTCTTCCCCCCCCCC
>NC_068987.1:43402611-43405730 GCF_001194135.2 Octopus bimaculoides
ATCTTTTCACAAAAAAAATGTTTTAATTTTGAAAATTTTTTTTTTCACTCCTACCACCCTTTCACTATTCCAGTCTGAAACAATTTTGGCCATTTTTTTTTTTTCACTACACACTTAAAACCCATGAGAGAAACATTTTCAGCTTTAAAAAAAATTTCTAATAATTTCAGAGGGAAATGTGTGATCTAAGGGAGATATGGCTGTTGTTTCTCACTCATCCCAAAACTGTCCTCCTTGTGTCTTTCTCACTCACACATCTATTGATATTTCTTGATATTTTTCTCCCCATAAAAAAAATTTTATGGAATGATGATGTCAAAGTAACACACATGTAGTCCCAACTGAGCGAGGCTGTGTTATGTGTATAAGAAAACAAAAATACCTAAAAACATCTTTAGTGTTCATATTAATCTGTCAAATTTAATGCTTATTTGTTCATGCTATTTTGAATTATTCAGGTTCAAGAGGGGTGTCCACAATATTTGCTTGTAACTTTGTAAATTTTTTACATACAGATTTGAAATTTTGTCAGTGGGTGCTTTATATACCACTAGTTTATAGTTATGTAATTTTAGCTGATCTTGCTGAGTAAATTTGACTCTTATGGGCAGGTAAATTTAATTAACAGGTGTAAAAGCAATAACATTATGAATAAACACTAAAATTCTTAATTCATCTTACCTGTTTGATTTGTTACTAAAATGATCCCAGAAGGCAACTGTCAAAAATTTTGCCCCTTTCTAAGATGAGGTACATTAATTTGAATTAATTAAAATACAGGTATAATCAGTACAAGATTTTAATTTTTTTCCACAATTTTTTCGGGTTCATTCTGCCCTGGGTTAAGAGGGTGGTTGCTGGAAAACCCTATATCTAGCAACAGAACTCTGCACCATGCCACACAAGCAGGAGAACTTAATCATGGCTGTCAGACAATTTCTGCGACCACATCACCCCTAACATCTGGCCACCTAACTCCTCAGACAGCTAACTCTCAGGTATGCAGCTGAGACCAACAAAACTCCTTGTAACACCAAAGATGAACTGAAAGCAAGGATTATGGCAGCATTCACCAACTTAAACAAGGAGACCGTCCAGAAGACTTACAGGAGATTCTGAAGTCGTCTGGAGGCTGTGATTGAAGCCAATTACAATTTTATTGAATAAATTTATTCTTTAATATTTCAAGATATTTTTATGCAGTTATGGTAAATATATCTGTTAAAATGAGATGTCAGTGTTAGTTTCATTTTTGGGTAATTTAGATGACAGCATATTCAAGAGACATGATTCTGGATTGTGAAAAAGATAACTCATTGCACAGAAAAGATTATAAAATATGGAGTTCTGCCCTCATTTAATTACAACAGCACAATATTGCACTTATGCAAGTAACAGAGAGAGTAGTAACTGAGATTGAAGGGTTAAATGGTTGGAAGGGAATATTTGAGGAAGTTAGGCAAGGTGCCCTATTGTCTATATAGACATTTTGCTTCCAGAACTTCATTTCACTGAAATGGATAGATCTTCTTGAGCATCACACTTTGCCAGTCATCCTGGCCCTTTATACTCTTCTCCTTATCTTCACATGTCTTCTGCATTCAGGGTCCAAATCTCACTACCATGTAGCATTACAGTTTATACACAAGTATCATACCATATGCCTTTCATTTTAAGAGAGAAACCTTTTGTTACCAACAGAGATAATATCTCTCTGAACTTACTCTCGCCAGTTCATATTCTTGTAACTTAATTTTCCTATCAACCACTTCCAGTACAAAAATCACCTAGGTAAAAGAAGTTATCAACTACCTCAAGCAAACCTCCCGGGCATTTGAGAAAATCTATTTCCTCTGCTTCTTTTATGCTTATTGATCCTATGTATCAGCCACACACAAAGTCTACTTGCTCTGTTAACCTGCCTGTGATATCATTGCACCAATAATGTGTCCATAGTTTGCACTGGGAAGCACTATAGAATTTCTACCTATTCTTTTTTTTTTGTCATTTCCCTGATGGATGCAAAGACATGTATATTTTCCTATTTATTAAAGCTTTTTAAGTTGATTTCAGTGCTTTTTGATTCCAGGTTTTGCATTAGCACCTGGAATTTCTTTTCTAATTCTGCTACTGATTCGGCTGTAACAATGAGGCCATCAGCATAGAAGAGTTCCCACAGCTAACTAGTCTTAAACTACTCTGTTATGGCCTGAAAGACAATGATGAATAGGAGGGAGCTGAGGACTGAGCCCTGATGAACTCCTACCTGCACATTAAATTCATCATTATACTCATTGTTACTGACAGCACCTCTTGTATGACTCTCACAAATCATTCAACTACCCCTAGCTTCTGCAGTGATCACTGGATCATAAAACAAGGGACATTGTCAAAAGCTTTCTTCAGATCACTGAATGCTAAATATAGCAGCTTGCTTTTAGCCAAGTACTTCTCTTGCTACTGCACCAGAAAAAATAAAGCAGCTGTAGTACTTTTCACTGCACACAACCAAACAGCATCTCATCTAATCTAACGCTTTCTCTAATTAATCAAGTTACACATGTTTCTGTAACCTTGGATACTTTCATAATTTCTTCACTCTAAGGTATTTCCTTTACCCTTGTAACGGTTGACTATGATGCTGTTACACCAGATTAGTTACCAGTGGTTCCCATCATCGCTAAATCATAGCAACACAAAAATCACCTAAGTCTATAATCATACATTTTTTAAAAGCATATTTATCCCCAAGTAGCTAACACACACACACAGGCATATGCAAACACACATGCATGTACACAAACATCCATGCACATGTGCACGCACATGCACACACACACATACACATGCACACATGCACACACACACATACGCAAACACACATCCATGTACACATGCACACACATAATTATAATGATTTTTCTCAGCTTGTGGAGAAGTGAACTAATGTCATTTAAACCAGCAGGAATGACATTATTTGTCCACATACAGTAAAAATACAAATACTAAGTCAGTTTGGAACATAAATGGTTTTGAAAGTATATTTTTATGCTTGTGCAGTATGTGTTTGTGTGTGTGTGTGTGTGTGTGTGTGTGTGTGTGTGTGTGTGTGTGTGTGT